>NC_133651.1:196880839-197156431 GCF_009905375.1 Apium graveolens
CGCTACAAGTGCAACTAATCCACCTTTTCTCTTTCCCTTTTCCAACAGCTCATCTTGCTCCATCTCAAGTTCATAGGTCTTCAAAATTCCATATAATCTTTCAAGTGTGAAGTCCTTATAATCCTGAGAATTCCTTAGTGAAACAGTCATAGGCTTCCATTCCTTTGGTAGAGACCTCAGAAATTTTAAGTTGGAGTCCTTGACTTGGTACACTCTGCCATACAGCTTCAACCCATTCAACAGTTTCTGAAATCTATTGAAGGTATCATTCAGTGATTCTCCTTCTTCAAAGTGAAAGTATTCATACTGTTGAATGAGAAGCTGCATTTTGTTTTCTCTAACTTGTTTAGTACCTTCACAGATAAGTTGCACAGTATCCCAAATTTCCTTAGCAGTTTGGCAGTTAATGACATTATCAAACATATCTTGATCTAAACCATTGAACAGAATGTTCATGGCTTTCTTGTCCTTGTGAACCTCTTCAATATCTTCATCAGTCCATTCTGTTTTTGGCTTGGGAATAGACTGTCCAATAACAACTGTGGCAGTTGCAGCCGTGGCCACCTTGTGAGGGATGTGAGGACCATTTTCAATGCAATTGATGTAGCTTTCATCTTGAGAGAGAAGATGTAGATGCATCTTCACTTTCCAGTGATGATAATTATCTCTTTCCAGGATTGGAATCTTTACACCAATATCCTTCTTACTCATGATGTTAGTAGAATAGATCTTTAAACTCTTTGTAAGTTAAGAGCTTGCTCTGATACCAATTGTTATTCCCAAGGAACTAACAATGAGATTTACAGAAGGGGGGTTGAATGTAAATCTCAAAACTTTTTCAAGTTTTGAGCAGTTTCAAAGGCTATGTGTTTTTATGAACAAGTGTGTGTGAATTGCTTTGAGCTGGTGTAGACAGATATATATTCAAACACAAATGTAAAGAACACAAAAGACTTAAAAACTTTTCTGGTTGGTTTGTTGTTCCACCAGAGATGTGTTATTTCAGAAAATCTGTGATTCAAGAAATTGATCACAGCTGCTTCCTAGTACAAACTAGATGATTTTCTCTCAATGTTTTTCTAAACAGCTTTGGAAAATTCACACTCTAATTACTAGCTGCAACTTGGTTTATATATCACCAAGTTTACAAGTGAAGACAAAAATACAATTAAAAAGATTCTTCACATGTTTCTTCTTTATTTCTCTATCCAACGCAATCTAGGTTGATCTGTGAATCTTTGAATACTTCCTTGTTTGCACCAGAATGGAAATGCTGCATTTTCTTGATTCTTCCAAGAGGTTGCCATATTTCAATTGTCTCTGTCAACCCATGTGCCTCTATCAGCTTATGAATTGTCACTGTCAACTGCTATTGAACTTAGCATCCGTTGAAGCTTTCATCCGTTGATGGCTTTATCCGTTGATGCATTAGCTGTTGAAGCTTTATCCATTGATGCACTCATCCGTTGATGGATGTTATCCGTTGAAGCTTTAGAGACATCCGTTAAAGCTTTTTTTCTTATCCGTTGAAGGCCTTTAACTTATCAGTTGATACTACTTCACTTATACAAAATTACAAGGCATGAAATATTTACAGTTAGCCCTTCTATTTGCATATCCACTAGTAGTCAACATGACTTATAATTTCCCACAATATCTAAGAATCATAACTTGAATACAGAAACTGAAATGTGCTACAATACTAAACTTATTTCTAAGTAAAGCTACTCCATCAACAGATAGCCAGAATGGTCTTATCCGTTGAGGCTACAGATACTGGATTCCTACTTAAGTGTTTTGTTTAACTTATCATCAAACTAATACACATATTCCTAACACTTGCCTTTTCAATTCTTCAAACATAATGTAGCTCACATTAATAATAAGCACATCAAAGTTGCAAACACATTCACAAAACTACTACATAATGAGCCAAGACTAAAATGCTTTCTGATACAAAAATGTGTTCCTCAAATCTAATTTTTCTATTAAATGTAAAACAACATTTCCACCTATGACCGACCACCGGACCAAGCGGGATGTCTTCATCATTAAGGTGATATTAAAAAATGACACCATAAATTTCCAACACCCCTGCAACACCTTGACCTACAACTACTTTAGCCATAACCTTAGAACCCAAGATAAATAAATTTCATACCATTTTTGGCCACCTGAAGAAAATCAGTACTTCGTCTTGTAGCAGACCTTCATTAAACTGTTGATAGTGAGAGTCAAAACCCATGTCAAGGTCCAAGATTTCTCATCCTTACTATTAGTTCATCCAGAATAGCTATCGAGTTCATGAATTCACAACCAATACCGACCATCTAAGTTGCCAAGTTTCCAGGTTATTTTGTATTGGGTCTACATATCTAATTTTGTATCTTCCAGGTCTAGATAAATGCATGTAAACATGGCTCACATGAACCAAAGATTCAAGTGATAATACATAATGCTAGCATGTGATTACAATCTATGTTGGTCAAAATAAATGTGAAACATAATATACACTTACAGAGCCTTTAAAAGATAACATTGCACAAAATTCAGTTCATGGGTTCAGTAATGAAGTTGTAGAGGTTTGATGTCAAAGAGAATTATGAATATTATAGAGTCATCAATTAACTAATGTTTTACTCAGATACCCAATCCTAAAAAATAACAAAAAATATTTTGAAAAATAATTAGAACCTGAAGATGTTTGCTCGCAATATATAAATGACTCAAACTACCTCTTTACTCTATAAATTTATGAATATCTCTACATCAACTATTCCTAAGGCTAATATAGAGAAAAAATAAATTACCTGTAACTTTGCAAGCTTGTCAACAAACTCACCAGTAAATAGATTAGACCTTGTCAACGAATAATTGACTAAGTTTAATAAAAGTTAGACCAAGTTGTACTACACTTTCTCGTAACCATAATGATGTTTTCCGTCCCATAGATTTCTGAATACTAAAATTGGATATTGACATTGATTACTTATCAAGGGTACATACACTGAAAAAAATAATTCAAACCCATAAAAACATATCATAAAAGCAACAGAAACATATGATATCATCACATGCCTCCGCTCTTTTGTAAAGTGATAATGTTTAGATAAAAGAAAAATCTATAAGAAAGTAAAAGCCTGGTATGCTAAATTATAACCTGCACATACTAAAAATATTAAATAAGCCACCTTACATCCAAAGTTACATTGACTCTCATTCTAGAAGACACTTAATCATGTTATATATATAGAATATAAATAATTTCGGCAAAGCCTGAGCACAAATCAAAAGTAGACTTAATCACAATTATAATTTGATAGCTAAAGTAGAATAATGAATAACGAATACAACATGTTAGTCCAACTTGTTCGCATAGCCTGCAATTTTTCCAGATTACTACATTATGGCCTATCAACAAAAGAATTTTATGAAGACAGAATCTTAATCCAGGAATTCATATTTTTAGTAATGCAAGAAAAGCGTAACAAACCAAAACTAAATTATCAATTTTAAATTTTATCAAATAAAACAGAGCTTAGAAATAAAAAAAGATAGTGATGCACACCATGATTCAAAGAAGGTGGAGAAAGTTGGGCAGTTATAGGCGAACGCTTGTAACCTTTAGACAACTAAACAAACAATGCTTTATGAGGTCACAACTATTCATAGATATAAATTAATATATGCTCCGTTTATACGTATCTGCTAACTTATTTTTCCAAATTTCTTAATCATGTGAACCTCTACGAATAGATCTTTGATGCCTGTAAAATTATTACAAATGTCAGAATGTATATTCAGCTTTAAGAAGTGATCTTCGACAACTATTAGATTAATGAACACCAATATCAAAAGAAAATTCCATAATGATATTTAAAAGATGTTATAATACAAAGTGAAGGATCAGATGATATTTCCTGATATATAGATGGAGCCTTGCAAATATTCAAAATCATTAACAAAAATTAAATACACAGCAAGATTAAAACCTGAATCACCAAAACAATCTCAGTTGTAATTCCAATAGAGCCGACAATCATCTTCCACTTCTACTTCCTCATCATTCTGCAAAAAAATAACAAAAAATAAAATTTAAACCCGTGTTAGACGTGATATATGAATGGATATATTAGGGCTCATCGGAGAGAAGAGGTCAGAGGAGGAGAAAAAATATATAATTTTTTATTTGAAATTTTCTTTATTAGCTTGGGATGCGGATGATTGATCGGTATAACAAAGAAAGAAGAAGAAGATAATGATTATCAAGGAAAGTAATAATGATTTTTGAATTTAAATTACTATAAGCATGATTTTTGGATCTATAATTGATTTGATATAATAATAAATCTATTTTAATAATATGTTTGATCTTTTTAATATTGATAATTGATTTTTTAATAATTTGAAATACCATTTAAGATGTGGATAGTCCATGGATCTATGCAAATTTGTATAGAAAGTAGTATGTTTAGGAATATGGGTCGACCCACTGGTCAAATTTCAAAAATATGGGTCAAAATATTTACAAAAATGCCATTTTAGTACAAATTTTTGGGTCTCTTCACTAGTGTTCATTAAGATATAATACATTAAAATATGATTTTGCAAATACAATTATAATATTTTAAAAGATAATATTAGTAACTAGTTCAATTCGATTTTCATCGATTCGGTTGGAAAGTATAATCGGACCGAGCCATTTAAATCAATTCACTTTTTTATTTTTCATTTTCGGTTTCAGTACAATTTTATTGGGCTCGATTTTCTACGTTTTTTCATATTTCAATTGAGTTAAGATTTTAAATCGCATAGTTTCTGAATGCAGGTCAAGATTACAAAATGTAGTTCAAGTATATTACCGAAATGACCTTCCTAATATTCTGTGCAAACGCTTGGACACTTAATCATCTTCTAAGTTTTTTTCAATCATCTTCTAGTTTTTTGTGCATACCGATGACTTGAAATGTATACATGTATATATTATAATATTTTAACCGTTAATTCATTTAACTTGTATTTACAATACAACTAATAATACCTTGAACTTATATTTTACACATAATACATTTAACCTGATATAATTTTCATTTTGACTTATATTTACAATACACCTATTAAACTTATATTTTACACATAATACATTTAATCTGATATAAGTTTCATATTAACTTATATTTACAATGCACTTAATAATACAATGAACTTATATCTTACACATTAGACAATTAATCTCATATAATTTTCATATTCTATCTCACCTATAAATATGTGACTAACTCTTACTTTTTTATTTATATCTCTCTTTAAAATATCTTAGTATAATATGCTCATTTTCTGTTAGATTTATTTGAGATGTCATGTCTAATCTGTTGTGTTTAGTTTCAGAACTTAATATCAGGACTTACTGGAAATCAGAACTTACTGAAGTCAGAACTTATATCAGAACTTAAGGCCGTCAGGAATTATATCAGGACTTAAGTGCGAATACTTCAGATAAGGAAAGCGACTGATTTACAGGAAAGGATCGTGACTAAAACAATAGAAGATATGCTTGAAAAGTTAGAAGACTAAAAGACTTGTAGAAGATAATATCTGATTGATATATTTTAGGAGACAGAATTATATTCCATATCAATTAGAAGATATCTTATAACAGTGTACTATATAAACACAGCTTAGGGGTTACACTATATGTGTTATCATTCATGAGGAAGATTATACATTGTAACCTAGAAGCTCTTAGTGATATTGTTCATCACTGAGAGAGAACAACTGTTCTATTGTAACAGAGTTTATTGAATATACTTGATTACTATTACATACTTGTGTTTGAAATCAATTTGATTGTATAAACACTATATTCAACCCCCTTTTATAGTGTTGTGTGACCTATCAAATGGTATCAGAGCCTCTCTGTTGATATACAAACAGTGAGATCCAGTTTACAATCATGTCTGAAGAAATACAAACCCCAACTAAGCCCACCAAAACTCAAGATACTCAAAACAATCAAACCCACAGTCGATATGAAACCATTAGGGTTTCCATACTGAAAGCATCTGAGTATCCTATATGGAAGGTAAAAATGGCTATATTTCTGGAAGGCACGGATCTAGAATACCTTGATAGAATTAATGATGGACCCTATAAGCCTACCAAGCTTTCTGTTGCAGTTGCTGATCAACCATCAAAGATGATTCCAAAGGAGAAAGGTGATTACACAGCTGAAGACATCTCATCTATTGCCAAGGATGCAAGGGTAAGGCATCTGCTGCATAGTGCAATTGACAATGTCATATCAAACAGGGTAATTAGATGCAAGACTGCAAAGGAGATATGGGATGCTTTGGAGAAATTATGCCAGGGAACTGATGCAATAAAAAGAACAGAAAGACAATACTCACACAAGAGTATAAGCACTTTGACTCAAAAGCTGATGAGTCATTAACTGATTTATATGACAGGTTTGCAAAATTCTTGAATGATCTGTCACTGGTGGACAAGGAATATGATCTTGAAGATTCAAATCTAAAATTCCTTTTAGCTCTTCCTGAAAATTGGGATTTGAATTCTACTACCATAAGAGATAACTATGACCTTAATGAAACTACTCTTGATGAAATTTATGGCATGCTCAAGACTCATAAACTTGAGATGGATCAAAGGAGCAAAAGGCATGGAAGAAAGTCAAAAATAGTTGCTCTTAAAGCTGAGAAGGAATCTCCTAAAGTGCTTATCTCAAAGAGGGGCAAAGGAAATTCTCTCATCATACAGTCTGATTCAGAATCATCATATTCTGATGATGATGATTCAGAATCTGAAAATTTATCTGAAATGGATGTTGATGCAGAGATGATGCAACTGTGTGCTCTTATGGTGAAGGGTATCACAAAGATAGCCTACAAGAAATTCAGAAAGGGCAAGAAGTTTTCCAAGAAAGGTGGAAGTTCTGAAAAGAAAGGGTTCAGAAAGTCTGATGGAAAAGGAGAAAAGTCTGACAGAGGAGACAACTCAAATGTCAAATGCTACAATTGTGGTGAAAGAGGCCACATCTCTCCTGACTGCAAGAAAGGAAAAAGTGATAAAGGCTAGACACTTATCACAAAGAAGAAAAACTGGGCCGACACTTCAGATTCTGAAGATGAGGTGAACTATGCCTTGATGGCAAATGCTGATAGCAATACTGATGCTGCTGAATTGAAGGTACCTCAATCAACTTTTGCTTTTCATACTGATGATATTTCTAAGATAAGATTATATCTTAAAACATGTTCATTAGTTTTAGAGATCAGACTTTAACAAATGAAAGATTAACATCTGAAAGTCTTGCTCTTAGAAACAAAAATGACTATTTAGAAAAAGAGTTAGTTATGTTCCATCAAACTCGGAAAGAAAGAGATGAGGCTTTGTATGTTAGAGATGAAGTGATAAAATTGAATAAATCTCTTAAATCTGAACTGGAAAAGGAAAAGGAGATAATCAAAACTTGGACTAACTCTGGAAGAACAACTCAGAAAATCTTAGAAAATGGAAATTGGAAAGGACTAGGTTATCTAGATGATAAAAAAGAAAAGGAAACTGTGTCATCTTATCCAAACTTTACGAAGAAAGCTGAAAAGCCTAAAGTTAATCCTGTCAAATTTGTGTCAAATTTTGATAAGTCGAAATCTGAAAAGATGATAGACTCTAAAACAGAAGTCAAAGAATAGTCAACTTCTGACAAGTTAAAACAGGACAAACCAGCTTCAGTAAACATAGGTTTAATGACAAAGAAGCAGCTTAAGCATAAGCTGAAAGAGATTAGGAATGTGAACAAGGTAAAGAGAGCTAGGAAAAATAGGAATGGAAAGGAAGGTATGAATAAAAGCAATAATTATATGCATGTTCCTAATGCTACTAGAAAGAAATGCTATAACTATGGAAACTCTAACCATCTTGCTTCTTTTTGCAGGAAAAATAAAGATATAAACTCTTTACCTCCTAGATCAGGAGTTAAGAGTCAGTCTGTTAGGTTTAAACCACAAAATCCTTGTTTTCATTGTGGTAGTTTATGGAATTCTATTTATACTTGTAAGGAATATAATAGTTTATACTATGATAATTATTAAATAAAACCTTCTTTGAAGAAAGTTAGTGTAATTCATTCTAGTGTAATTTAGGATGCAAAATCTGATATAAAGTCTAATAAGAAGCAAGTTAGCATAAACTCTGAAATTAAATCCGCTGCAAATGCTAACAAACTTAAAAAGACCAAAGGATCCAAGCAAGTCTGGGTCCTTAAAACTAACCAATAGTGATCTTTGTGATTGCAGGGCAATAGGGAGAACATCCTAGTTCTGGACAGTGGATGTTCAGGATATATGACTGGAAATAAAGCCCTGATATCAGACTTTGTGGAGAAAGCTGGCCCAGGAGTTTCTTATGGAGATGGCGACATGGGAAAGACTCTGGGATATGGCAATATCAATCTTGGGAATGTCATCATTGAAATAGTAGCTCTTGTCTCAGGACTTAAACACAATCTGCTAAGTGTGAGTCAAATCTGTGACAGAGGTTATCATGTGGATTTCTTTGAGAACATTGTGAAGTTATAAGTCATTCTACAGGCAAAGTGGTTCTGAAAGGTTATTGACATGATAACATATATGAAGCCAGACTTTCAACAAACTCTGATGGTTCTGCAATCTGTTTGTTAAGTAGAGCATCAATTGAAGAAAGCTGGAATTGGCACAAGAGACTCTCTCATTTAAATTTCAACAACATAAATGAGCTAGTAAAGAAACATCTTGTGAGAGGACCGCCAAAATCAGTATTTGCTCCTGATGGCCTTTGTGATTCATGTCAAAAGGCAAAACAAAGAAAATCTTCATTCAAGAGCAAAACTGAATACTCAATTCTTGAGCCTTATCACAAACTGCATGTTGATCTATTTGGTCCAGTCAATGTCATGTCCATTACAAAGAAGAAATATGCTATGGTTATAGTGGATGAGTATACAAGATACACTTGGGTGTATTTCTTGCATAAGAAGAATGAAACAGCATCTACTCTAACTGATCATGTCAGACAGCTGGATAAGATGGTCAAAGGTTCTGTTAAAATAATAAGAAGTGATAATGACACTGAGTTCAAGAATTCAATCATGGAAGAGTTCTGCAAAGAGCATGGAATAAAGCAGGAATTTTCTGCACCTGGAACTCCACAGCAGAATGGAGTTATAGAAAGAAAGAATATGACTCTCATTGAAGCTGCACGAACTATGCTTGATGAAGCAAAGCTACCAACCTACTTTTGGGCTGAAGCTGTGCAGACTGCTTGTTTTACATAGAATGCTACACTCATAAACAAGCATGGAAAAACACCATATGGGATGGTGAAGAAAAAGAAGCCAAATCTGAAATACTTTCATGTATTTGGATGCAAGTGTTTTGTTCTTAAGACTCATCCTGAACAACTATCAAAATTTGATCTAAAAGCTGATGAAGGAATTTTTGTTGGATATCCACTTTCCATAAAAGCCTTCAGAGTCTACAATTTAAGAACAAGGGTTGTCATGGAATCTATCAATGTATCTTTTGATGATAAAAAGATTACTGGACTTGAAGATTTCAATGATCATGATCAGCTAAAATTTGAAAATGAAGATATAAATTCTGATTCTGTAAATTATGATGACCTAAATCCTGATCTTGTAAGTTCTGACGGGTTAAGTACTGATGTCATTGAAACTGTGGTAACTACTCTAAGGGAAAATGCACCTGTTCAGGGGGAGCAAGCTGATGAACCTACCACATCTCAAGACTCTCGAGAAGCATCAGAACCTTTGACTGGTTCTTCAAGTTCTGATTCATCAAGTTCTGATGAGCCAAATTCTGATAATTCTCGAAACTCTGATTCTTCAATTCCTGAAGGATCCAACTCAAATTCTGAAATTTCAGAGAGCATAACTTCAGGAGGAGCATCAGAAAATGTTGATGGAGACAGCATGGATCATGGGGGAGGATCCAGTTCTAGAGATCAACTTACATCTGCAAGGAAGTGGACTAAATCACATACACCTGACTTAATAATTGGAGATCCTGAAGCAGGTGTCAGAACTAGAACAGCAACATCAAATGAATGTCTCTATCATTCCTTTCTATCTCCATGTAATCTGTGCTTAAATTGTAATATATAAAATACTAATTGTTATCTGATGTGATTCTATATACTCTGATAGTGTTTTGAATGTTCTGTGACTATTCAATCTAATGAGGATTATTTGTTAGATGCTGACTTAGTAGTCTTTAACAAACGGTGTTTCCCATGTTTGAACTAGTTGTTTATGTGGAAATCCATAAAACAAGCAAACTCTGATTTTGGTTTTAGTCAAATTTACTTTGTGTATCTTATTACTAAGTCACAAACTAGATTATTGCTTCTTATCTGTCAAATTCTGATGGTAGTAAATCTTAAGGATGAACTACATGCTTGATAAGCCTCACTTATCTGAAAAAAAAACAAAAGAAAAGCAATTGAAGTCAGGTACTCCTTTAAGATCTAGAGTAAATATGTGAAAGGGAAGACCCAAGTGCATTGCTGGTATTAAGTTATATGTATTAGAAAAGCAAATAAATTTTTCTTGGTGACTTTTCACATTCTCTGATTACTGGAGAAATACTCTGATAATAGCATAAATTATGATAGCAGTTGTGACCCATTTATGTTAGTCCCTTAACAATGCAACAAGAATTACAGAAGGGGGGTTGAATGGAATTTCTGAAACTTTTTCACAAATAAAATTGTTCTAACTTAAATATATATATCAGTGTGAATTGATTTGCAGAGTGCGGAATAATAACTTGAAATGAATCAAAACACAAGTAATTAAAACACAAGTCTTTAAAAACTTTCTGGTGGATTTGAATGTATCCACCAGAGATATATAATATATCAAGAGAACTTTGTATAGCAATTAGCTCACAGCTGCTTACAAATTTTTAATAACTAAGATTGTAGAGAAATGCTAAGAATACAGCTTACAAATGTTTCTCTCTTGGTTGCTTAGTTAGTTTTTCTATTTGCTACTTCTTGGTTTATATATCACCAAGATTACAAAGAAATAAGACAAGATAATAAAACAAAAACTATCAAGACTAATACTATGCTACTTCATTACTCTATTCCAGCATCTTTGAATATCTTCATAATAGCATGGAAATGGAAATGCTTCTTTGTTCTCTAAAACACAGTTGAATAGGCTTCCACATTCCATTTGCAGACACTCGACGCATGTGACTGTGTTGTCACTGTCAATAGATGTTTGAATTCTTTATCCGTCGGGTTCATGATCATCCGTCGAGTTCATGATCATCCGTCGGTTTGTCTTGTTGATCATCCATCGAATGGCATTGTTGTTTATCCGCGGGTAGCAATCTGGCACTTGACTTCATTTCATTTATGCATAATTACAAGTCATCATCTATGTACAATTGATCAACCTATTCTGCATATCTAGTTAAAGTCAACATGACTTGAGTACTACTACAGAATCTAAACAATGTTTATGCAAAAATGTGCTACAGACTTATTATTACATAAGCTACTCACTCGATGGATAATAAATCATCATCCGTCGGGACTATATTGAGTTATCCGTCGGGACTATAATCCTTATCCGTCGAGTGCTACACTTTTTCACTAAGTAAAATCTACCAAGGTGTTTTGTTAATGAAATCATCAAGTACACAACATATACACAACAATCTCCCCCAATTTATGTCTACATGAATTGTAGCCATAAATTAAGAGAAACTTGATGATAACAAAACACCCTAAAAATACAACTTTGAAAGTAAGTAGATAAAACTGTAAAGTGCATCATTTAACAAAATGTACAAAGTTTAGCTCACAGTCATTTTCAAGGTGCTCCTCTAGCCTGAGCAGATTTATCTAGTTCCTTGAAGGTCTGGATCTCTTTCCAAGCTTTCTGTTATTTTCTTCTATCTGATTTTGGAGCTGTCTGTGGAATTCTAGTTTATTAGATTATGAGAGATTTAGTTTTTCTTGCATCTCCAAGAGAGTCTCATTGCTAGAGATGTTCAATTGGTCTTCTAATCTGAAAAATCTTCTAACTCCTTTATCATCCATGAACTCCATCAGCCAGTAGGGCCTTAGATGCACTCTTCTCCCTGTGTAAGGAATAATTAGAGTCTTTGTGAGTGCATCTTTAGCTCTAATACTCCTCAATTCTTCAATCTTCTTTAGAACCAGTCTTCTTGCAGTTACATTGAACCCAAAGTTCTTCTTGAAAGATGAATAAACCTTTATTAGTACAGCTTGGCTTTCTTGAAGGATCCTGTGAAGTGGCCATTGAATCTCCTTTCCTCCCTTGTACTTGAAAACTAACCTTTCAGGTAGATTTCTGTATG
This sequence comes from Apium graveolens, assembly GCF_009905375.1. Classification (NCBI taxonomy): domain Eukaryota; kingdom Viridiplantae; phylum Streptophyta; class Magnoliopsida; order Apiales; family Apiaceae; genus Apium; species Apium graveolens. The sequence continues at coordinate 196,893,253 of NC_133651.1, forward strand.
CATCATTCCCTCTCACTTCTTCTAGTTCATCTAGATAGAGATTTAGGTTAGAGAATTCCTTGATGTCACACAAGTACATGTAATCTCCCTTGTTGACTTTAGATTGAGCTTTGACTAGAGATTTGGATTTGAGAGGTGACAACTTCACTTTCTTGACTGCTCTTGACTTTGTTCTCTTTGGCTTGTTAAGGATTGGTAGATTGAAGTCAGGAATTGGTAGGCTCTCCCAGTCTATTGTTCATCCTTAGGCACAATAGGTTCACCATGAATGTTCCTGTAAAGATCCACCACTTTGATATCTTCAAATACCACAGAGGGTTTTGATGCTTGAGTTGTAGTTGGAGTGGATTCCTTGGGAAACTGATCCTCCAATTCCTTTCCAACAAAGTTCAATTTCCTTTTGGTTCTTTTGGCCAATTCCTTGTATCTCTGAGATTTCTTCTGTTGTGATTCAACTTGCTTCTTTGGATCTTGAGATTCAGTGATTTCAGATGGCGGAGCAGGAATCTATTATGTTGGCTTCACAGCTTGTAGCTTGGCCAAGATAGCAGTTTGCTCTTTCTTTTGCTTAGCCTTTTTGACATTTAGAATAGCTTGCTTTTTTTCCTGCTTCAATCTTGCCTTTTCTTCTCTCTTTACTTGAGCAAATTGAGGATGTCCAGCCACCACACAAATTTCTTTCCCATTCCTGAAAACTTTAGCAATTCTCCTTTTAAGGTTGAATCAGCTGGATCCTCGTAGAATGCAATTGATCTTGACAGAAGCTTCTTCTCATTAGGCTTAGGTGTCTCATATACTGTATCCAAAGGGTTCTTTAACGATGATTTTGGATAGTTCACCCTTGGCTTCATAATAATTTCAGCCTTTGGAGATTTGATGCAGGATGGCTGTCCTCTTTCCAGATAGTTCTGCTCATTTCATTCACAGAGATTTGCTTGACTTGAGAGTGATGAATGGCTGACTTTACTGGCTTCTTTACTAGCCCAAACTTCTTTTGTATGTCCTCATCAATTTTCTCCCAGTTGATTGGCTTCAACAGCTCCTTTTCAGCTTCTCTTAAATTGGTTGCTGCTTCATTGATCAGATCAATACTTTCTGTTACTGGTGGCTTGGTGAAAGTAATTGTAGACACAATTACTTTACTGATTTGAATTTGAAGCTTCTCCCCCTCACTTGGTCCTTTCTCCCCCTTTTTTTTATCATCAAGTTGAGTAGAGGAGGAGGTTTGTGTAGCCACCAATTTCTGAAGCAAGTCTATTTGTTGAGCTTGATGAAGATGAATGGCTGTTAGAGATGCTTCCATAGCTGACATTCTTGTATCTAAGGCATCTATCTTTGTGGCAAGATCATAATTTTTCCTGAGTTGTCTCTTGATGTCAAGCATTGTAGCTTCTAGAAGCTTAGAGTCCATCTTTTCAGAAATAACCTTTTTCATCTCATCAATATCACCCTTGATGGTGTTGACATCTCTAGCATGTTGGAAGCCTTGAATATGTTGTAGTTGCAGAGAAGCAAGATATGCTTGAAGGAGCTTCTTGGTGTTGGCATTTGTAGTGGTTTGAAGAGCAGAATTTGTCTGATTTATGAGTTGGATCAGGGTTGTCTTGAAGTAGTGTTCATCACAGTGTTTTGAAAATGCCCATGATGGCATGCCTGATCTTGAAATGGAACCTACTTCTCCCCTATGTCCAATGGCTCTTCTTCACTATCTCCACCTTCATCTCCAAAGAAATCTGCTGAACCACCAGTCTCATAATTAACATCACCAGCTGTAGAGGGCAAAGCTATGATGGCATCCTTAGCTCTCGGCATTGACTGAGTGGTATGCACCAAATTGAGCATCCTTCCTGCATTGTCATTGCCCTGTTCAGCTAGAAGTTGATAAGCTGGAACAGGGTGAGTAAATGCCTCAGCATCAAGGGAGGTGGAATCTATAACAGCTTGAGATTGCTGAGATAGTCCCTCCCTGTCTGCATCCTGGACATTCATTAATTCACTAGCAATGACATCCATCCTTATAGCTCATGTACCTGCATTTCTCTCTTGTTCTCTCTTTTGTTGCATCAGGGTCTCACCCTGGCTTCCCACCCTCACACCCTCACTTTCACCCTGACTATCCGACGGATAAATGCCGTTAAGCTTATCCGTCGGGATACAATCACTACTCGATGGATGAGCAATATCCATCGAGAGAGTAGAAATGAATAAACTTGGAATTGAAACTATTGTGGACTCTGTGCTGATTGATGAGATTTTGGGCACAGATGTTTCAACAGTTCCTGAAAGAATTGGCAAGTGAGCCAACAAAGCATCCAAAAGATGATGCTCACTTGCAATAGATTTTGGCTTCCCCAACAAAGTTAAAGAAGGGGAATCAGGAATTGATGTGTTGATCATGTCCACATCCAGAGAGTTTGTGGGAGAATTTGGTGTTTGAGGTGCTTCTATAACTAATGATTTTGGTTGTGACTCCACATTTATTGGAGCCACATCAAGCTGAATTTGTGAAGGTGCAGTGACTGTGTCTTAGCACCAGTTTGCACAGTGTATAAACCCTGTACATCCCCAAAGGTTTTGGATTTTTTCTTTCTGGCATAAGTTTGGGGTGAGCTAGTGTCCCTTACCCTTTTGGCATTAGCTCTTGGCTGAGAGCTTTGTTCAATAGCCACATCCTTTTGCGAGGATGCAACTAGAAATGAGATTTTATCCTTATTAATCACTGCAGTTTGTTGGGAAACTGCAGTGTGGCTAGGCTGGGAACCACTCAACTATCCATCCTTATTCTTAGGGTTTCTTTTATGTTCACCGTGTCCCTCACCTACCTTACCCACCTTCACACTCCCCTCTTTGGTTTTGGTAGATTTTGCAACTGGCATCTTTTGAGAGATACTAGAGGGGGCTTTCTTTGATTTGGATTTTGAAATTTTTGATGATTTAGTAGCTTGGGTAGGCAACTGTTGGGTCATTGACACAGTTGCCATTGCTACACTAGAATTCAAAGAAATTTGTGAGGTTGAAATAGTAGGGACAGATGAACTTACCTCACTTACTTGAGGTACTTCCATTACAGGGAAATAGAAGAGTGGCACTTCTCTATGATGATTTTCCCTGTTCAAATCTGCAATAATTCTTCTCTCTTGAACCCAACAATCTAATTTGTTGTTTGGGTTCTCAAGTACAATTTTCTTAGAGAGGTGGTTAGCTAACATCATGAAAAATCTAGCATAATAAACACATTTACCCCTCTTATTTAACTCTCCTAATTTAAAACCCAACTCAAACAAAACAAGATCACTAAAATTGAAGAATTTATCTGTAACTAGCATGTTAAGCATGGAAATATTGACAGAATCAAAATTACTGATTTTACTAGAAAAGACCTTGGTCACTACATCACACATGAAACTCCATTCCTTCCTAAGACTCAATCTCCTAATGTCACTTAACCTAGAAGTAGAGAGAGCATAGTTCATGGAATTAAGCATATTAACTATATCATTGTCTGTGTGTGGTGAGGTCACAGTATTATCATGAATCTTGAATTATGCTTTGATAACATCACTATTAATACAGAATTCCTTACCTTTAATGGTGAGTGTGATGGTCTTATATGTCGAGTTGTATGAAGCACTAGTCCACATCTCTTCAATAACCTCACAGAAGATGGTGGGTGATTCTAGCATTGCATAGCTGAGTTTGCAGTTCTTCACAAAATCCATCATTTTGTGGTAGTCACTTGAATGTTGAATCCCCTTGTTTACTAGATCCGTGAAGTTGCTCTTCTCATAGATGTATCTAGTTTGTGAAATGATCTTGACTACTGGTGTCATTGTTAGAGAGTGGAAATTGCTGAGATAGAGATGCTAATTGCTTTTGAGAAAAAGAGAATTTAGAGCAGATAATTTGAGAATGATAAAAGAAAAGCAATGGAAATGAAATAAGCTTTTATACTATCTCAAAAATAACTGTCAAAAATAATAAAGTAAAATAAAGTAACCAATGAAAATTGCCTAAAATAGCCGTTTAAAAATAAACTGTAAAAATTCCATCAATTATCCGTCGTGTTATGCTTACAAACTGTAATTATACTCGATGGATAATGTTCAGGAAATTAACGGCTAAGATTAAGACAATTCGATGGATGAGGATAAACTGTTATCCGTCGAGTTATAAAATATTCCAAAAAAATAATTAATTTTTATTTACAAGCAATATTTCGACGGATGATCAAACTCGATGGATAAAGATCATCCGTCGAGATGTAAACTTTGACTTAGCCAAAATTCCATCTTAGACTGAAAAATCAATTAAATTTCTGGCTGCATAACAACCTGCAAATTATCTGAAAAGATTTAAGAATAATTAAGCATACATAACTCACTTACCAACCTTGAGAAGGTGGATTCATCCAGTGGCTTGGTAAAAATATCTGCAAGCTGCTTTTCACTTGGAACAAAATGTAGTTCCGCAGTACCATTCATTAAATGTTCCCTTATGAAGTGGTACTTGATGTCTATGTGCTTTGTCCTTGAATGTTGTACTGGATTTTCAGTGATGGCAATTGCACTTGTATTATCACAGAAAATAGGAATCCTCTCAACTTGTAGACCATAGTCTAGCAATTGATTTTTCATCCACAAAATATGTGCACAGCAACTGCCAGCAGTAATATATTCAGCTTCAGCTGTAGAGGTAGAAACTGAATTTTGCTTTTTACCGAACCAGGACACAAGCTTATTTCCTAGAAATTGACAGGTTCATGTTGTACTTTTTCTATCAATTCTACAACCTGCATAATCTGCATCTGAATAACCAGTTAGATCAAAACCAGAATCTCTAGGGTACCAAATGCCAAATTTTGGTGTTCCCTTGAGATATCTGAAAATTCTCTTAATAGCTACTAAGTGATATTCTCTAGGATCAGCCTGAAATCTAGCACAACAAACATTTAGCAAATATTATATCTGGCCTACTAGCTGTTAAGTACAGAAGTGAGCCAACTATAACGACTCGTATATTTTATTATTTAAATATGTAATTGTTAAATAATTAATAAATAAAATATGTGTATAGGTAGTGTCGGCAGTGTATTGTGTGTTACTATTTTTATGTGTAACTGTGGATGTATAGGAATTATTTGTGTAATAAATAGTGAGTGGTATTATTCTGTTCCACTTTAAAAAGTGGATTTAATTGCAGATTTATTTCCATAAATATTTGGATGATCTCTAAAATTGGTTTTATAATTTTATAATTACAATAATTATTTTTGGGACTTTATAAAAGTTAGAATTCAATATTTTATCAATTATTTAATCATGTATGATTTTCTGAGTGCATTTAATTGTAAAATCCGTATTTAATTCTAGAATTCTTTAAAAAATTATGAAACTCATATTTCTTTATGTTTGGAATATTCCGAGAATTTTAAAATTATTTTGGAAATTTTCAGGATTAATTTTTCACCCGCGCCTTGTTTCGTTAATTGTTAAAAAGCGGGTATAAATTGCATTTCAGAAATTATCTTAAAATTTTGAAAATTATGTTTTTATAAACTTCGGGACATTTATAACATTTTAAGACTATTTTTGTGATTTTATAAGTTTATTTTATATGCAACTTGGTTCGTTAATTGATAAATACGGGTATGATGTGCGATTCAAAAATGGTTTAAAAATTATGAAATTTTTATTTTGTTAGTATTTTAATATTCTGAGATATTTAAAATTAGTTTGGCAATTTTTCGGGTTATTTTCACCCGCAAGTTTATTCGTTAAAAACAAATTGCGGGACAAAACCAGGTTGCAGAAAGTTCATATTTATCCTTATTTCTACGTGTCTGTTTCTCAGAAATTTTAAGTGATACGTGTCAAACCTTCTGCACATTTTCTATGCGTGGCAGATTTTTAGTATAATAAAAAAAATATAGATATACAGAATCAATTTCTCATCTCTCTTATCTCCCCTTTATCCCCTTTCCTCTCTACCATTTGTTTCTTGTTTCATTCTTGTCGGCTTTTGCTGGAAAGCCGCCGCTGCTTGATTTTTCAGCAACCTCGCCGCCTGTTCCTTCCCGTACTGTGTTGTTTTCTGGTGTTTGGGTGCTTGAGTGTCTGTGCTAAGTGTGCGTGTGTATATATCAGTGTGTGGATGCTACTGCGTGTGTGTGTGAGTTGGTTCATTTATTGCTGTGGTTTGCTGCCGCCTTTCGCCGAATTCCGGCGAGACGGTGGTGGCTTCAGGATGTGTATACGTGGCGCGTGTATGTGCACCTGTGATGCGGCAGTTCGGTTATTCCCGTACCTTTGCTGTACTGTTTCGATTTTATGCAATTTTGATTCGGGTTCTTAAATTTTGCAGGAACCTATTTGATTATTTTAATGAGATAAATTCGTTTTATTTTCGTGCAGGAAATTTTTACTAATCGGTAGAATTTACGTTGGAAACCCGAAAATTATTCGGGTACCCGTGAATTTTACCGCCGTCGACGATGAGCCTCGGCGAGTCGACGTTGGACCGTGATGATCGTTATCTGAGTCCTAAAATTTTAAAATATTAATGTTGCTCGTAAATTATTTTCGAGATATAAATAATCGGATAATAATTATTTGATTTGGATTGACGTTTGGGAATTTGTGACTCGTGATTGTGTTGTTGATTCGAGATTGTTGGATTGCGTGGTTGGGTTATGAATTTCAGTTAATTGGATTGATTGTTGATTGAGACGTCGAATTGTATCGACGGGTAGTCCGATAAACAAAGGAGACGCTGCCCGATTTTGTAGAAATCGAACTACAAAAATACGGGAGCGTATCCGGTAATTATCGGGACGTCGGGCAAGTATAAACGTGTATATATATATATATTCTGTACGAAACGTGATTGCATGTTGTGGTGAATGTTTTGTTAAAACCCAATGACCCTAATTTCGTAAAAGAACGAGTAAGCGTATTTTCTGAAAATGAACACTAAATCAATTTTGAGAACGTGAACCCTATATTGATGCGTGTATTATAATAATATATAAGTACGAGTCGGGATTTGATATCGATTGGGTAGATGTGTTATTGAGGATATGTCAAGCATACCTAGACGTCTAACGTAGGGTATTTCGACTCTGTAGGTTCTAGTCGAAGGACTCAAGAACTGATATCGAACTAAGATAATCTAGCGATCAGTCGGCAAGTGCCTCGAGGTTCCCAAGCGAAGAACCCTGAGAGTCCTGAATACTATCTTGAGATAGATTACTGCAAAGCAGGGATGTCTTCTAATGAAACAGTCATTTGTCCATGAGGGCCCGAACGTTCAAGTCTATCAAAATCAGTCAGTGATAGTTGTAAAGCTCTGCAAGGCAAGTACCCCTGACCATTCTTTTATGGTTCAGTGCATATAAATAGTTAAAGGTTTTACTTTCATAATGGAATAGAAACATTTTAAGTTACGTATTCCCCGTATTTGAAATGTTGTTTAAAATTATGTTTTGGGGAAAAGTAACTTCTGAAAATACCTATCTCTAAACGTGATTTAAATGAAAAAAGGATTTGAATAGTGTGATGTGATAGAATTGATTTTGAAAAAAGAGATAGGTAAAAGTGATTTTTGAAAACTGGATAAAATGATCAGATATGGGATACGTTGGGGCCAGAGTAGGCCTATTGAGGTGGCGTAATAGGCTAATTCGGTTGCGCGCACTATAAAACCGATTAGTCCAGCAGGTCAGAGACCTAGCTAGTCTCTGAGTTCCGGAACAGGTATATAGGATGGCAGTGGGAGCTGTCCGATGTTGATAGCCTGATCAACTATCTTCACATTTCCACTACGTATCTGATTTGGGTTTTTTGGTCTCCATAACGGAGCAAGTGGTTTATCTAGTGGATTTGGAAATAAAGATATTATGCTAAAATTTGACTCTGGTACTTATACACAGCACACTACTGATGTTATTGTTTTACAGAGCATGCTAGTTTTGATATCCAGTTTATATCATGTTTTACATGTTTCTGGAAAGTTATGAACTATGTTCCTATAACTGCTTTACTTTAAACTATTTTACTCGTTATTCATATAGTGCTGCTGCTGAGCAAGTAATTGCTCACCCTTGCAGAATATTTTATATGTATTGCAGATGCCTAGGAGATTCTTGTGCGGTAGTGAGGGCAGAGTTCCAGCTCCTTTCGTGTCAGGCTCCTCTGGGATAGTTGTGCGCATACCAGATGAGGTCTGTTGAGTTGCTGCATTAAATTAGTGGTCAGGATTGTGTAAGGTAATTTGAGTTGTGTTAGTTGAGTAACCTAAGTCATACTTAAACCTGGAAAAGATCTTGGAATGAGGGGTTGTATTTATATTTTATCCTGGAATTGATTATATTATGTTTGTTATGGTGATTGTTGATGACGTCAACTCCTGACCCCGGGGTTGAGGCCGTCACAATTGGTATCAGAGCTACAGGTTTGAGTTCCTAATTTAGGTTCAGAAGAGAGTCAAAAAGTACATAAAGGTTTATATATATATGTGAGTCAGCAACTCAATCAGAGGAGTGAGTCTATAAGTTTTGTCAAGGGTTTTGGAGATGTAAACCTGACGTTTGTTGAGGATTGACCGGAACTGCCCTAACCTAGAGTATGTTCCCTTTGTATATATGTTACTAGTAATGTTCGATAAAGATTTCCAGTTCCCTCTCGAGTATTCGAGTCTGATTGCAAAGATTCAGCTTTTGCGCGGTTCTTTGGTGTGTCAGCTGAAGAGGCGCCAACGTTATTTCTAAATATCGCCTTTTCTATGTCAAGGAGTGTTATTGGCCAGATGGTGTGACCTTGGTAAGCTGGATGGAATGTCAATCATTAGCGGCTGCTATAACAGTTAAGTCTCAAAGAGAATGAGGACCAGTATGGTGGTATATATCTTGATTTCTTGTACTTCTTTCTTGAGACCTATTTTATTCCCATAGTAATTGTTTCCTATTTCTTAAGTTACTTATTTTTCTATGAGAAAGTTGTGAAACCGAAGTAAGCTACTTAGGGTTATGTCGATCTCATTACAAATCAGATTCACCCCCTTCCTAATTGTGAATTTCCTTTCGAACCTTGTTTCTTCTCTCGGAAATTCTATCAGTTGATTGGGGAAAATAGTGCATATGTAATGACCATTTGTCTATGTGACAAAAGGGTCTGGTGGGACGCCACCAAGTTATGTATTGTGAACTGTGCGGTACTAAGACTGGCCATCTTATGTACTTATATGGTTGCTCTTAGTCATACCTATATCTTCTTCACAGTTTCTTCTTATTTGATTCCCTTAAGTTTGAAATTTCCTTTGATATTCTATGATAATGAATTTCTGCGATTGGATGGTCCTCATTATTGAAAGCAAGTAAGAGCGACTGTCGAGAAAAACGAGAGTCCTATATCAGGATGTCATTTAAGAGTAATGGTAACCGTGAGAGTTCAGGATCTAAGGATGGAGTTATAACCTTGAGAAAGGTAATTCAGTGATTGATGAATCACTTGAGGGTGATAAGAAATTATCCCTGGAGAAAGGTTGATTGAAGTTTGGGACTAGGGTGCCTAGAAGAGTCCAGCATTCCTTAAATTGACTTGGTGTATCAGTTTGTTCTATGTAATGGGTGGCTGATATAGCCATCCAAGTCTCGTAGTATATCAGATTAGTGTGATGTGGTAACTGAGGAGTGGCGGGGAGTTAGTTAGTGGTTGTTGTATTGAGGAGTTATGCTACGGTGTTAGTTCCTAGTATTTTAGTTCCCTGGACTGTTATTGATTCTGCTACTGTCATTGTTGTTATAATTGCTAGTGCCATTAATCTAGATTTCTTTTGTAAATGGACCTCGATATTAAGGACATGGGTATTTTATTGGGCAACATTTTCCTGATATGGGTGCACCATTTAAACGGTGATATTTTGCTAAACATTTTGATATATTTTGAATAAACTCATTTATATATCTCAGGAAAATGCCACCTAAGAAAGCTACCCAGTCTAAAGAAAATAGTAGTACTTTTGTGGAGGGTCCAACTATAAATGAAATTCTAGATATGTTGCGCCAGCAGTAGAAACAATAGTTGCAGTTAATCTAGTAGGCTCAGCAGCGGTAACTACTGTTGTAGCAGCAACAGCAGGGGGTGAACCCAAGTGTTTATTTCAGATCTTTTCAGAATGCTAAACCTTCTAAGTTTAAAGGTGAACCTAATCCAGTAGCTTCTGGAGTATGGTTAAAAGAAATGGAGGAAGTTTTTGACCTCGTTCAAGTAAGTGATAACTTTAAGACCGATTATGCAAGTTATTTCTTGAAAAATGAAGTGAATTATCGGTGGGAATCAACCAGAGTGTTAGAATTGGAAGGCCCTGTTTTATGGGCTAGGTTTACTGAGTTGTTTATGGAAAGGTATCTCCCTGATCGTGTGCAGAGTTAAATGAAAAATTGAGTTTTTAGAACTAAAATAAGGTGAAAGAAGTAGGCTGGAATTTGAGGCCAAGTTTACAGAATTGGCCCGATTAGTTCCTGAGTATGTAAGTACGGGGATTTAGGAAGCAAGGAGGTTCCAACAAGGGTTGAAGCCTGAAATTCGTAGAGGAGTTGTGGCGCTGCAACTCGAGACATACTCCTCTATGGTTCAAGTCGCCCTGGTAATGGAAGGTGACCAGAAATTGGTTGTTAAGGAAGAAAATGATAAGAAAAGGAAGTCTGGTGGTGCTAGGGACAAGGCAAATCAAGAAGAATCTAGTCAAGTATTGTAGAATTGGTTTGGGCCGGAACATGAATAAGAATTCCGGATACAGAGTTTATATCAGGATAGGTCTAGTGTTACTTCAGTTACTTCCACTCCAACCCAACCAGTCGAGAGATTAGTGGATCGCTAGTTCTGTGACAGAAGACGCAGTGGTGCGTGCAAAAAGAATGTACAATGTTTCAAGTGGGGACATAAGGGTCATTAGGCATCGGAATGTAACCCAGAAAATCCGGGAGTTATGTATTGTAGTTATGGAAAGAGTGGCCATATTACAAGGAGTTGTAGAACGGTTATTCAAGATATTACATTCCAAGGGCCAACATCCAACTCAGCTAGAGATAAAACTTTCAAAAGAACCAAGAAATTAAGCATTTAGAAGTTGGACGTAGTTGCAGTTGATTTGACACCCTTCGAGCTAGAAGAGTTGATGTAATTTTAGGATTGAGTTGGTTGTCCTGTATTATGGAAAGGGTGGTTTCAGAAGAAGTGAAATGTAAAGTGTACAGAAGCCAATAGTAAGGTAAGTTTCTGGATGCAGAAGCAATATAAGGCGTGACTAGCACATGTAAAAGATAATAATAAGAAAGTACCTATGTTGAAAAGAATCCAAACAACAAGTGAGATCCCAAAGGTTTTATCGAATGACTAATCAGGACTACCTCGGAACATAAGAGATAATTTCTCAGTGATTACTGTACAGAGTCGGGCTGGTGTCAAAATCCCTGGATCTTATGAACCAGTAGGAATCAAGTAATTAGTTGAGGAAACTTCAGAATTGGGAGACGAGAGAATAATGAGACAAGGTGTATTCTGTGTTGTGTACCGATGAGGTTTATAGAAAAGAAGAATGGATGTATGAAGATTATATGTTGATTATCAGAAGTTGAAAAGTTTGAGTAATAAATAAATGCCCTGGAGTGTCTGGAAGCAAGTGGAACGAAATAATTAGTTGGTAATTGTAAAAGTTATGAGAAGGAGGGAAGTGAGCATACCAGTGATGTTGTAGAGCAGAAGGATGGGATTATGAGGTTGTGTACTGATTGTCGGAAGTTTAATAAAATGACATATAAGAATAAGTAACCTCTATAAAGAATTGATTACTTTTGTGACCTAATTTAAGGAGCTTGTTATTCCTCGAGGACGTGTCAAAGATTATGATTAGAACGAGTTATGAGCATTGTAAGTTCTGGTGATAGTATATGGAGTAACAAGTGTATCCATTGTCTATAAGGAATTAAGGGACATGGTGTATAAGGAGTACGTGAATAAGTGAATTGTATTTATTGATAACATCCTCAACTATTTAAAGATTAAGAAAGTCTGTGTTGAACGCTCAAGGATTTCCCTATGAAGATTAGAAGGGAATAAACTATACGCTAAATTTTCTAGAATGAATTCTAGCTGAGATAAACAAAGGGGGTTCCAATCGTTTTATCAAAGATCACCTAGGCGAAGTCGGTGTAATAACAGATACCCTGCACAGAAGGAAATGACTGAATGTGATTAAGATCATTGAGGAGTAAATAAAAGAATGGGAAAAGAGTGGACTGTGAAGTTTAAATACCTGAAGGTGAGAAGAAGTGAAGATATGAGGTTACTTTCCAGCCTAAATTGCTGGAAATAAGTAAGGAATGTTCAAATGTTGGGAATTAAATTGAAAACCGGTATTACCTATCATCTTTAGATGAAGGGTTAAAGTGAGATGATGATTCGTACAATATAAGAAATGTGGAGAGTATATGTGTTAGGTTTATAAAGGAAACTGAAGTAATTACCTACCATGGATTGAGTTTTTATAATAATAGTTACCCTGTTAGTAAGAGAATACTACTTTGTGAAGTGTTGTGTTGACATAAGCGTGAGTCCTCCCTCCATTGAGAGAAAATGGGAGGAGAGATATTGTTAAGTCCTGGACTAATTCAGTATATTCAGGGTGTGGTGGTGTTGACTCAGAAAAGAGTTGAAACAGCTCGGGATAGACAAAAAGAGAAAGCGGATTTGCATCGAGAGAATATGAATATATAGCATGAGGATCGAGGTATAGGTATAGTTGCTATGAGTTGACGTGGCTGCTGCAGTTGCAGTATATTTATATATATAATGTGTCTTGTACATCAATATTTAGGTGATATGTATCTGATTCGGAATCAAGCCCTTGATTAGGAGCCAATGGGCTCTTATCCAAATTTATTTTGCGTGGAATGATCGATCCAGATCTTAGATCGTTAAGAGTGAGTCTTTAGTAATGAATTTATGTTTATAGTGAGTAGGTTGTGAATAAATTCTTGAGTAGGAGAGTCTACCTGCAAGTTAGAGTCGGATATGCTTGACAAATATCCTCACTTGTTTAGTTAGATCAGATTCTGAGGACAGAATCTTTTTAAGGGGGAAGAATATAACGACTCGTATATTTTATTATTTAAATGTGTAATTTTTAAATAATTAATAAATAAAATATATGTATTGATAGTGTCAGCAGTGTATTGTGTGTTACTATTTTTATGTGTGACTGTGGATGTATAGGGATTATTTGTGTAATAAATAGTGAGTGGTATTATTCTGTTCCACTTTAAAAAGTGGATTTAATTGCAGATTTATTTCCATAAATATTTGGATGATCTCTAAAATTGGTTTTATAATTTTATAATTACAATAATTATTTTTGGGACTTTATAAAAGTTAGAATTCAATATTTTATCAATTATTTAATCCCTTATGATTTTGAGTGCATTTAATTGAAAAATTCGTATTTAATTCTAGAATTCTTCAAAAAATTATGAAACTCATATTTATTTATGTTTGGAATATTCTGAGAATTTTAAAATTATTTTGGAAATTTTCAGGATTAATTTCACCCGCGCCTTGTTTCGTCATTTCAGAAATTATCTTAAAATTTCGAAAATTATGTTTTTATAAACTTCGGGATATTTATAACATTTTAAGACTATTTTTATGATTTTATGAGTTTGTTTTATATGCAACTCGGTTTGTTAATTGATAAATGCGGGTATGATGTGCGATTCAAAAATGGTTTAAAAATTATGAAATTTTTATTTTGTTAGTATTTTAATATTCTGAGATATTTAAAATTAGTTTTGGCAATTTTTCGGGTTATTTTCACCCGCAAGTTTATTCGTTAAAAACAAATTGTAGGACAAAACCAGGTTGCAGAAAGTTCATATTTATCCTTATTTCTACGTGTCTGTTTCTTAGAAATTTTAAGTGATACGTGTCAAACCTTCTGCACATTTTCTATGCGTGGCAGATTTTTAGTATAATAAAAAAAATATAGATATACAGAATCAATTTCTCATCTCTCTTATCTTCCCTTTATCCCATTTCCTCTCTACCATTTGTTTCTTGTTTCATTCTTCTCGGCTTTTGCTGGAAAGCCGCCGCTGCTTGATTTTTCAGCGACCTCGACGTCTGTTCCTTCCCGTACTATGTTGTTTTCCGGTGTTTGGGTGCTTGAGTGTCTGTGCTAAGTGTGTGTGTCTATATATCAGTGTGTGGATGCCACTGTGTGTGTGTGAGTTGGTTCATTTATTGTTGTGGTTTGCTGCCACCTTTCGCCGGATTCCGGCGAGACGGTGGTGGCTTCAGGATGTGTATACGCGGCGCGTGTATGTGCACCTGTGATGCGGCAGTTCGCTTATTCCCGTACCTTTGTTGTACTGTTTTGATTTTATGCAATTTTGATTCGGGTTCTTAAATTTTGCAGGAACCTATTTGATTATTTTAATGAGATAAATTCATTTTATTTTCTTGCAGGAAATTTTTAATAATCGGTAGAATTTACGTTGGAAACCCGAAAATTGTTCGGGTACCCGTGAATTTTACCGCCGTCGACGATGAGCCTCGGCGAGTCGACGGTGGACCGTGATGATCATTATCTGAGTCCTAAAATTTTAAAATATTAATGTAGTTCGTAAATTATTTTCGAGATATAAATAATCGGATAATAATTATTTGATTTGGATTGACGTTTGGGAATTTATGACCCGTGATTGTGTTGTTGGTTCGAGATTGTTGGACTGCGTGGTTGGGTTATGAATTTCAGTTAATTGGAATGATTGTTGATTGAGACATCGAATTGTATCGACGGGTAGTCCGATAAACAAAGGAGACGCTGCCCGATTTCCTGAAAATCGAACTACAGAAATACGGGAGCGTATCCGGTAATTATCGGGACGTCGAGCAAGTATAAATGTGTGTGTATATATATATATATTCTGTGCGAAATGTGATTGCATGTTGTGGTGAATGTTTTGTTAAAACCCAATGACCCTAATTTTGTAAAAGAACGAGTAAGCGTATTTTCTGAAAATGAACACTAAATCGATTTTGAGAACGTGAACCCTACATTGATGCGTGTATTATAATAATATATAAGTACGAGTCGGGATTTGATATTGATTGGGTAGATGTGTTATTGAGGATATGTCAAGCATACCTAGACGTCTAACGTAGGGTATTTCGACTCTGTAGGTTCTAGTCGAAGGACTCAAGAACTGATATCGAACTAAGATAATCTAGGGATCAGTCGGCAAGTGCCTCGAGGTTCCCAAGCGAAGAACCCTGAGAGTCCTGGATACTATCTTGAGATAGATTAATGTGAAGCAGGGATGTCTTCTAATGAAACAGTCATTTTTCCATGAGGGCTCGAACGTTCAAGTCTATCAAAATCAGTCAGTGATAGTTGTAAAGCTCTGCAAGGCAAGTACCCCTGACCATTCTTTTATGGTTCAGTGCATATGAATAGCTAAAGGTTTTACTTTCTTAATGGAACAGAAACGTTTTAAGTTACGTATCCCCCGTATTTGAAATGTTGTTTAAAATTATGTTTTGGGGAAAAGTAACTTCTGAAAATACCTATCTCTAAACGTGATTTAAATGAAAAGAGGATTTGAATAGTGTGCATTGACAGAATTGATTTTGAAAAAGAGATAGGTAAAAGTGATTTTTGAAAACTGGATAAAACGATCAGATATGGGATATGTTGGGGCCAGAGTAGGCCTATTGAGGTAGCGTAAGAGACTAATTCGGTTGCGCACACTATAAAATCGATTAGTCCAGCAGGTCAGAGACCTAGCTAGTCTCTGAGTTCCGGAACAGGTATATAGGATGGCAGTGGGAGCTGTCCGGTGTTGATAGCCTGATCAACTATCTCCATATATCCACTACGTTTCTGATTTGGGTTTTGTGGTCTCCATAACGGAGCAAGTGGTTTATCTAGTGGATTTGGAAATAAAGATAGCATGCTAAAATTTGACTCTGGTACTTATACACAGCACACTACTGATGTTATTATTTTACGGAGCATGCTAGTTTTGATATCCAGTTTATATCATGTTTTACATGTTTCTGGCAAGTTATGAACTCTGTTCCTATAACTGCTTTACTTTAAACTGTTTTACTCGTTATTCATATAGTGGTGCTGCTGAGTAAGCAATTGCTCACCCTTGCAGAATATTTTATATGTATTACAGATGCCTAGGAGATTCTTGTGCGGTAGTCAGGGCAGAGTTCCAGCTTCTTTCGTGTCAGGCTCCTCTGGGATAGTTGTGCACAGACCAGATGAGGTCTGTTGAGTTGCTGCATTAGATTAGTGGTCAGGATTGTGTAAGGTAATTTGAGTTGTGTTAGTTGGTAACCTAAGTCATACTTAAACCTGGAAAAGATCTTGGAATGAGGGGTCGTATTTATATTCTATTTTGGAATTGATTATATTATATTTGTTATGGTGATTGTGGATGACGTCAACTCCTGACCCCGGGGTTGAGGCCATCACACCAACCATGCCCCTATAACTTGAAATATCCATAAACTTTTCAGTAGTATTTAATTCAAGCTTAGTTGCAGTGGCCATGGGAGTTTTTGCAGATGTGCAATCCATTAGATCAAACTTCTTTAAAAGATCATAAATGTATTTAGTTTGACTAATGAATATTTCATCACTAACTTGCTTAACTTGCAAACCAAGAAAGTAAGTTAGTTCTCCCATCATACTCATTTCATACTTACTCTGCATCAATTTGGCAAACTTTTTGCAAAGTTTTTCATCTGTAGAGCCAAAAATAATGCCATCTACATAAATTTGAACAAGTATACTAGAGCCACTAACATTTCTAAAGAATAAAGTTTTATCTACAATACCTCTTGTGAAGTGATTTTCCAAAAGGAACTTTAATAAAGTGTCATACCAGGCTCTAGGTGCTTGCTTCTGTCCATAAAGTGCTTTCAAAAAATAGTAGACATATTCTGGAAAATTTGGATCTTCAAAACCAGGAGGCTGACTAACATAGACTTCCTCCTCCAAGTCTCCATTCAGAAAGGCACGTTTGACATCCATTTGATAGACCTTGAAATTGGCATGGGCTGCATAGGCTAAGAAGATTCTGATGGCTTCAAGTCTTGCAACAGGAGCAAATGTTTCATCAAAATCTATTCTTTCTTGTTGACAATATCCCTTAGCAACCAATCTAGCTTTGTTCCTGACTACTATGCCATTTTCATCCATCTTATTTCTGAATACCCATTTGGTGTCAATTGGATTCTTTCCTCTAGGCTTGGGCACCAGCTTCCATACCTTATTCCTCTCAAATTGGTTTAGCTCCTCCTGCATAGCTAAAATCTAATCAGGATCCAACAAAGCTTCTTCTACCTTCTTTGGGTCTTCCTTTGAAAGAAAGTTGTTGTATAGACATTCTTCTTGAGTTGCTCTCCTTGTTTGAACTCTGGAAGATACATCACCAATGATGAGCTCAAAGGGGTGATCATTTGTCCATTTTCTTTGTTGAGGTAGATTAGCTCTAGATGAAGAGGCCTCATTGTTGTCTTGATGTGTGATTGAGTTTTGATTGTTACAACTCCCCCTGAGTTAATGGATCTTTAATTTAAGGAATGAGAGCTTTCTGTAAGTGATCTATCCTGACTCCAAGCTCCTTTTGATAACCCGACGGATGGTGAATCTTGAGTACCGACGGATGAAGCAGGTTGCCTTTCGACGGATAAGGCAGATTATCTCCCGACGGATGAAGCATTATGCAACTCGACAAATGTTGAATTTTGTGCTTTATTGGTAGTAGATTTTTCTGCATTATCCTTTGATATTGTTTCTTGATCACTTGCATCGTCACTGTCATCACTAACCATGTCCACATTGTCAAATTTGAGGCTCTCATGGTAGTCTCCATCTCGCAGTCCTTCAATCTTTTTATCATCAAACACAACATGCATTGATTCTACAACAATGTTGGTTCTTAGATTGTAGACTCTATATGATTTACCCACAGCATATCCAACAAAGATTCGTTCTTCTGCTTTAGTATCAAACTTCCCATTCTGATCAGTTTAATTTCTCAAGATATAACATTTGCAGCCAAAGACATGAAGAAAATTTAGAGTTGGCTTCTTGTTCTTGAACAATTGATAGGGAGTCATGCATTTTGCTTGATTAATCAGAGCAATATTCTGAGTGTAGTATGCAGTATTTACAGCTTCAGCCCAGAAATATGTTGGTAATTTAGATTCTTCAAGCATTGTCCTGGCAACTTCAATAAGTGATATGTTCTTCATTTCCACTACTCCATTCTGTTGTGGAGTTCTTGTTGCTGAAAACTCATGCAAAATTCCATTTTCTTCACAAAATGCTCTTATGACAGAATTCTTGAACTCAGTTCCATTGTCACTCCTGATTCTTCTCACTTTGAAATCTGGATGATTATTTACTTGCCTTATGTGATTGATGATGATTTCACTAGCCTCATCTTTAGACTTTAGGAAATATGTCCAAGAGAACTTTGAGAAATCATCTACAATTACTAGGAAAAATCTTTTCCTTGAAATGGACAACACATTGACTGGTCCAAATAAATCCTTGTGTAGCAGTTGCAAAGGTTCTTCAATTGTTGAATCAAGTTTCTTCCTGAATGATGCTTTGATCTGCTTTCCTTTTTGACAGGCATCACACAATCCATCCTTAGAAAACTCCACTTGAGGAATGCCTCTAACCAGTTTTTTCTTTACTAGTTCATTCATGGTCTTGAAGTTTAAATGGGATAGCTTCTTGTACCATAACCAACTTTCATCTTGACTTGCTTTGCTGAGAAGACAGGTAACAGATTCTGTATTTGATGAGTTGAAGTCAGCTAGGTACACATTTCTGTTTCTCACACCAGTGAGAACCACTTTGTTGCTCCTCTTGTTAGTCACAACACAGACTTCTGAGTTGAAGGTTACTGAATTTCCTTTATCACAAAGCTGGCTAATACTCAGCAAATTATGCTTGAGACCATCCACTAAGGCAACTTCCTCAATGATGACATTGTCTTTTGAAATTAAGCCATATCCCACAGTATAACCCTTGTTGTCATCTCCAAAAGTAATACTAGGGTCAGCTCTCTCCTTGAACTCTGTGAGCAGGGTAGAATCACCAGTCATGTGTCTTGAACAACCACTATCCAAGTACCATAGATTCTTTCTGTTTCCCTGCACACATCAAAATCAAATCAAGTTGATTTTGGTACCCAAGTTTCCTTGGGTCCTGCCTTGTTAGTTTTCTTTTTCTGTTTCTTAGGTTTGATCTCATTTGACTTGGGGATATCATATTCATCCTTATTCATTTGAGTTAAACCTTTGAAACCATTAATTATAGCAGAATTATCATGTATATTATGATTAATAGGGAATGGCATGCTATTAGTGAACATGTTATTCCAGTAAAGCGTGCTAAATGGTATTTGTGGCATACTAAATGCAGCATAATAAGGATTAGGTGCAAATGGCATATTAGCAAACTGTGCATTCATATTCTGTGTAGACATAGCATTCATAGGCATAGGAGGCATGACAATCATGTTGGGAAAGTGAGGTGGCACATATATGGAAGTAGACATGGCATATTTGCAATTAACAGACAAATGATTTACACTACTGTTAGGAATATGTGTATTAGTTTGATGATAAGTTAAACAAAACACTTAAGTAGAAATCTAGTGTTTGTAGCCTCAACGGATAAGACCATTCTGGCTATCCGTTGATGGAGTAGCTTTACTTAGAAATAAGTTTAGTATTGTAGCACATTTCAGTTTCTGTATTTAAGTTATAATTCTTAGATGATTGTGGGAAATTATAAGTCATGTCGACTACTAGTGGATATGCAAATAGGAGGGCTAATTGTAAATATTTCATGCCTTGTAATTTTGTATAAGTGAAGTAGTATCAACTGATAAATTAAAGGCCTTAAACGGATGAGAAATAAAGCTTCAACGGATGTCTCTAAAGCTTCAATGGATAACATTTATCAACGAATGAGTGCATCAACGGATAAAGCTTCAACTGCTAATGCATCAACGGATAAAGCCATCAACGGATGAAAGCTTCAACGAATGCTCAGTTCAATAGCAGTTGACAGTGATAATTCATAAGCTGACAGAGGCACATGGGTTGACAGAGACAATTAGAATGTGGTAGCCTCTTGGAGGAATCAAGAAAATGCAGCATTTCCATTCTGGTGCAAACAAGGAAGTATTCAAAGATTCACAGATTATCCTAGATTGCGTTGGATAGAGAAATGAAGAAGAAACATGTGAAGAATCTTTTTAATTGTATTTGTACGTTTGTCATCACTTGTAAACTTGGTGATATATAAACCAAGTTGCAGCTAGTAATTAGATGGTGAATTTTCCAGAGCTGTTTAAAAAAATATAGAGAGAAAATCATCTAGTTTGTACTAGGACGCAGCTGTGTTCAATTCTTTTGAATCACAGATTTTCTGAAATACACATCTCTGGTGGAACAACAAATCCACCAGAAAAGTCTTTAAAGCCTTTGTGTTCTTTACATTTGTGTTTTGAATATGTATCTGTCTGCACCTGCCCAAAGCAATTCACACACAACTGTTCATCAAAACACTTAGCCTTTGAAACTGCTCAAAACTTGAAAAAGTTTTGAGATTTATATTCAACCCCCTTCTGTAAATCTCATTGTTAGTTCCTTGGGAATAACAATTGGTATCAGAGCAAGCTCTTAACTTACAAAGAGTTTAAAGATCTATTCTACTAACATCATGAGTAAGAATGATATTGGTGTAAAGATTCCAATCCTGGAAAGAGATAATTATCATCGCTGGAAAGTGAAGATACATCTATATCTTCTCTCTCAAGATGAAAGCTGCATCAACTACATTGAAAATGGTCCTCACATCCCTCACAAGGTAGACACAGCTACAACTGCCACAGTTGCTATTGGACAGTCTATTCCCAAGCCAAAAGCAGAATGGACTGATGAAGATATTGAAGAGGTTCACAAGGACAAGAAAGCCATAAACATTCTGTTTAATGGCCTAGATCAAGATATGTTTGATAATGTCATTAACAACCAAACTGCTAAGGAAATTTGGGATACTGTGCAACTTATCTGTGAAGGTACTGAACAAGTCAAAGAAAACAAAATGCAGCTTCTCATTCAACAGTATGAATATTTTCATTTTGAAGAAGGAGAATCACTGAATGATACCTTCAATAGATTTCAGAAACTGTTGAATGGATTGAAGCTGTATGGCAGAGTATACCAAGTCAAGGATTCCAACTTAAAATTTTTGAGGTCTCTACCAAAGGAATGGAAGCCTATGACTGTTTCACTAAGGAATTCTCAAGATTATAAGGACTTCACACTTGAAAGATTATATGGAAATTTGAAGACCTGTGAACTTGAGATGGAGCAAGATGAGCTGTTGGAAAAGGAAAAGAGAAAAGGTGGATCAGTTGTAATTGTAGCTGACAATAAGAAGACTGAAGCCAGGAATGAAGAAAAGACAATGCCAAGTCTCAAAATTGGCACAAGCAAATCAAAATCAAGCAAGGGAAAGGAGCAAGTAGCTGAGGTTGAAGATAGTTCCAGTCAAGATGACTCTGATGATGTTGATGAACATCTGGCTTTTCTGTCCAGGAGGTTTGCAAAGATGAAATTCAAGAAAAATGCTAAATTCACTAAGTCAAACAAGAACATGGTGGACAAATCTAAGTTCAAATGTTATAACTGTGGCATAAGTGGACACTTTGCAAATGAGTGCAGAAAGCCAACCTCTGATAAGAATAAATTTGAGCAAGTGGATTATAAAAAGAAATATTTCGACTTGCTCAAACAAAAGGAAAGAGCTTTTCTGACTCAGGATGACTGGGCAGCGGATGGAGCCAATGAAGATGATGATATGGAATATATCAACCTAGCCCTGATGGCTAATTTTGATGAAAATGAAACTAGTTCATCAAGCAACCAGGTAATTACTACTGACCTCTCTCAGCTTTCTAAAACTGAATGCAATAAAGCTATAAATGATATGTCCAATGAATTATATCATTTGCGTGTTTCCCTTAAATCACTAGCTAAAGAAAACACAAGAATTAAAGAGAAAATTTTGTTTTTAAGTGATAGTAAAAGTTTTGTGGAGAAATCCTCGAGTAGAAGAGTCTACTTGGGAATTAGAGTCAGACATGCTTGATAAATATCCTCATCTGTTTAATTAGGTTAGATTCTGGGGACAGAATCTTTTTAGGGGGGAAAGGATATAACGACTCGTGTATTTTTATTTTATTTCTAATATTTGGAAGTGTAATAAAGGTTTAAGTAAATAAATAAAATGTGTGTATTGGTTTTTGCAGCAGTTATGGATTGTTATTTAATTATTTATGATTGTTGTTATATGAGATTGAATTGTGTGATTTATTAATGAGATATACGATTTTATTTTTTTGCTTATAAAAGTGATTTTGTTAAAGTTTTAATTTCATAAATATTTGGATTGTCTTTAAAATTGGTTTTCTAATTTTATAATTTCAATAATTACTTTTAGGACTTAATAAAATTGAGAAATCAATATTTTATTAATTATTTACCCTTAAATGATTTTCTGAGTGTGTTTATCTGTAAAATCCATATTTAATTCAGGAATTCTTTAAAAATCATGAAACATATATTTTATTAAGTTTGTATTATTCGGAGAATTTTAAAATTATTTTGCGAATTTTCGGGAATCGTTTCACCCGCGTGTCGTCTCGTTATTTGTTAAAAAGCGGGTATAAAGTGCACCTCGAAAGTGTTTTTAAAATTTTGATACCTATATTTTTATTAACTTCAGGATATCTAAAATATTTTTAGTCTATTATCGTGATTTTTCGAAATTGTTTTAAGGATGTCTCGGTTCGCTAATTTCAAACTCGGGATAAAAATTCAGGTCCCCGGGTATTTCGGGACACGTGTTAACAACTTATAATAAGAAGTTAACACGTATCCTTTTTACAGGACACGTGTTGGCTGCAGTTTGTTTCTCTTTTGTTCTCATTTCAGTCTCTCTCTCTCTCGGTCTAATCTCTTATCTCTCTTTGTATGTCTCCCCTCTCTATTCCCCATATCCCTCCTCTGTTTTTCCTCGCGTGTTCCGGCTGTTCTTCCCTGTTTTCCTCCGTTCCCGTTCCGGTTGCTTTGGTCTCGCCGCCGCCGTGATTTTCCGGTGAGCTTGATGGTTCCGATCAGTCTTGTTGGATTATGTCTATATATATATATATATACTGTTGTATATATATGTGTATGTGTGTGTAATTTGTGTGTGTGTGTGTGATTTGTGCGTGCGTATGTGCTGTGTTGTGTTGGTGGTGTGGCTGGGGCGGCGCGTGGCCGCGTGCTTGCTCCCCTGTCTTCTGTGATGTTATTGTGGGCTGGTTCTTTGGGCTTGTGCCGATTTCCCTGTTGGGCCTTGCTATTGGGCCTTGCTGTTGGATTTTGGTTTTGGGCTCTTGGTTGAGCCTGTGCGTGTAGTTGGACTTGGTTGTTGCAATTTTAATTCTTGTTCTTTTTCTGCAGAAATTATTGAGTAAAATTCGTGATATTATTAATTCACGTGGGAAAATACTTATTAATAAATCGGTGGAATTTATTTGGATACCCGAATATTTTGGGCACCAATAAATTTTGCCGCCGTACCACGATGACTCGTTACGAGCGAACGGTGGACGGTGATGACGATGTTCTGAGTCCTAAATTTTATAAATAAATAAAATGATTATGTAAAATATTTTTCGGACTTAAATAATTAATTTTGATTGGTGTTGGGATGTACGTTGTATAAATGGTGGAGTAATATTGGGGATTGTTTTGATTATTGACGTCCATCGTAACCGACGGGTAGTTTTATAAACAAATAAGATACTGCCAAAATTTCCTAAAAATATATTGTAAATGTACATAATTATATTCTACGTGTTACCCCTTACAATATTCCAACTACGTGACTATGTGATTACGGGTTTATGTGTATAATAATAATACGAGTCGGGTTATCGGATTGAGTTGTTAGAATTTGAGGATATCAAGCATGTTGGTGTAACTGATTAGAGTATTCTGTATTTGTAGATTCCAAGCTAGTTTTCCCAGGATTAAAGTCAACGTGAAAGCTGCTTAGGGTTTTGTAAAGCGTTGCAAGGCAAGTACCCCTGACCATTCTTTTATGGTTCGGTGTATATGAATAGCTAATGGTTTTACTTTCGTAATGGAACAGAAACGTTTTAAGTTACGTATCCCCCGTATTTGAAATGTTGTTTAAAATTTTGTTTTGGGGAAAAGTAACTTCTGAAAATACCTATCTCTAAACGTGATTTAAATGAAAAGAGGATTTGAATAGTGTGCTGTGACAAATTTGATTTTGAAAAAGAGATAGGTAAAAGTGATTTTTGAAAACTGGATAAAACAATCAGATATGGGATATGTTGGGGCCAGAGTAGGCCTATTGAGGTGGCGTAAGAGGCTAATTCGGTTGCGCGCACTGTATAACCGATTAGTCCAGCAGGTCAGAGACCTAGCTAGTCTCTGAGGTCCGGAACAAGTAAATGAGAAGGCAGTTGGAGCCATAAATAAGATGGCAGTTAGAGCCGTCTGGTGTTGATAGCCTGATCAGCTGTCTTCACATATCCATTACGTATCTGATTGGGTTTTGTGATTCCCGTAAGGGTACGAATAGTTGATACAGTAATTTTATAAGTGTGACTAGCATGCTAAAATTGGACTCTGGTGTTTTTACAGCACACTACTATGTTGTTTTGATGAAGCATGCTAGTTAGTCATATCCAGCTTTCTCTGATTTTTATTGCATAATGTTGATATCATGATTACAGTTCTGTTCCTATCATTGTTACATTACTGTTTTATTTTATTATTCATATTTTGGTACTGCTGAGCGATTATGCTCACCCTTGTAAACTGTTATGTATATCTCGTAGATGCCTAGAAGATCAGTCAGACCGACCTATGTTCCCGCCCCTACTGGACCCGGCTCCTCTGAGGTAGTTTGTATCAGGCCATGAGGTCTGAGGAGTTGCTGAATAAAGTTAGAGTGTGTGAGATGTTGAATAAAGAGTTTGTAGTATTGAGAACCTGAATTATACTTGAACCTGGATCGGATCTTGGTTTGGGGTCAAGTTAGTATATTTTAATAATAATTCTGTTGTTTATATTTTTGGTAATTGTGTTTAGTGACGTCAACTCTTGACCCCGGGGTTGAGGCCGTCACAGTTGGTATCAGAGCTACAGGTTCAAGTCCCTGATTCAGGTTAGGGATTGTGTCGAGTAGGTGATAACATGAGTTTTTAAGTGTGAGCCAGCAACTCATATAGAGGAGCAAACCTTTAGAGTCAGTCGAGGGTTCCGACGGCGTTACCCTGGCATCTATTAAATGTTTTGATAGAATTGCCTTGACCTGGTTGTGTCTTGCCTGTATATTTATTGTGTTGGCAGTGGCTGATTGCGATTTCGAGTTCTCCATCTCGGGAGAATCTTTCTGATTCGGATAGCTCAGATTCTGAGAGACCCCCTGATGCTGTTGCTGAGGAGACCCCTATGCCTCCTCCCCCAGTCACTTCCTTTATGTCGAGAGACATCCCTGGATCTGGTCCTCGTCCCCGTTGGGTACGTAGGTCTGTGTTTGCTGTCAGGGATTTCCCTCCCGGCTGCGGTCCCAATTCTTCTATGATGAGACCTCCGGCACCTCCTGCGATCCCTAGTGGTACTTCTTCACCGATCCCTTACCATGCCCATAGGGCGGTGAATACTTCCTTTATCAGAGATTAGAGTCCGGAGTTTGCTGCTCAGTTGGACCAGGTACCTATTGCACCATTTCAGGGTATTTCTGCCCCTTCCCTGAGGTGCGAGCCCGTGTGCGAGCATTGACCCAGATGGCTGTAGAGAGGGCTAGATCTATTGACCGTTTTATTAGTTCAGAGTTCAGGGCGGTGCAGTATCAGGACCTAGTGAACTGGCTAGTGTTTGAGCTAGGTTCCATTGGTGGCAGTGGTAGTGGCTAGACAGAGTTGCAGCAGAGAGATGCAGAGCTCAGAGTGACTTTTAGGAGTTCTGTAGTTGTTTACTTTGTATATGTACATTATGTTGTGATAGTTTGTAGTAGGCAAGGCTGTTATAACAGCCAATTTTGGTGTGTATTCGGATGGTTCTTTTGAGTTGGATTTTCAGTTGTACTGGTTGGATTCTGTCGGTTATTGTATTTCAGCTGCTTTATCTTATTGTTCAGTTTTTATATATTGTGCATTGCTATTATTGTTGTTATTATTATTGTTGTTTCTGTTGCTAACATTTTTAGATTATAATCATTCACTCAGGACGGATCCAATTAGAATGGGGATGAGAATATTGTCTAAGTGGCAAAACTCTCCTGATGCATAAATATCAACTGTTGGAGCAACTCATTTTTTTATACATGACTGTTATGTTTCAGGAGATGCCACTAAAGAGAAATTCTCAGCCCAATAACGGATCTACTGGGGATCCTTCCGTGAGTGACATGATGAACTTGTTGCATCAGCAGTCTGTACAGCTGGCCTAACAGCAACAACAATTCCAGCAGCAACAACAATAATTGCAACAACAATAACAGCAACAGCAGCTCATACAACAACAACAACAACAAATCCAACAACAGCAACTACAAATCCAGCAGCAGCATGATGTAAAAGGGGAAAATCAGGTTGTTAGTTTTAAGTCTTTTCAAGCGGTGAAGCCCCCAGAGTTTAAAGGAGAGGTAGATCCTGTTGCTGCCAGGATATGGTTAAAGGAGATGGAAAAGGCGTTTGCGCTCACCAAGGTGAGTGAGAATTTAAAGACTGATTACGCTAGTTATTTTCTAAGGAATGATTCGAATTATTGGTGGGAGTCTACGCGAGCCCTAGAAGGAGAAGGTCCAGTTCCATGGACCAGATTTACAGAGTTGGTTTTGGAGAAATTTTTTTTGGACTATCTCCATAGTCAAATGGAAGTGGAATTTTTGGAACTGAAACAAGGGGATAAAAGTGTCACGGAATATGAAGCAAAGTTTACGGAGTTGGCCCGTATAGCACCAGAATATGTGAGTTCAGAAACTCAACGAGCAAAGCGGTTTCAGCAAGGGTTGAAGCCAGAAATAAGGAGTGGAGTTGTAGCCTTACAACTCAAGACATATACTTCGGTAGTTCAGGCTGCCCTAGTGATAGAAAGTGATCAGAAATTAGCTGCAAAGGAGCAGGGTGAGAAGAAAAGGAAATTTGAAAGTGGACCCACTAGATCAGAAGCAGGAATAGCGAGTTGGAAGTTCCAGCGTTGGTTTGGAAGGAATAAGAATAAGAGGTTCAAGAGGCAGGATTTTCCCCAGGCTAAACCCGGTACTACTTCCGTTAACTCTGCCCCGACGAGAATGACTAATGTTGTGAATATGTTATGTACTTGATGATTACCTAAACAAAACATCTAAGTAGATTTTACTTAGTGAAATAATGTAGCACTCGACGGATAAGAATTATAGTCCCGACGGATAACTCATTATAGTCCCGACGGATGATTAACTTATTATCCATCGAGTGAATAGCTTATGTAATAATAAGTTTGTAGCACAGTGTTGTATGCACCTTTGTACAGAATCTGAAGTAGCATATAAGTCATGTTGACTTTAACTAGATATGGAGAATAGGTTGATTAACTGTACATAAGCAATGTCTTGTAATTCTGTATAAGTGAAATGAAGTCAAGTGCCAAAATAGCTACCAACGGATGCTTAACAAAGCTTCGACGGATGATCAAATGACTATCAACGGATGTTTAACATAGCAGTCGACGGATGATCAACTAAGTCATCGACGGATGATCTGAAAGTCGACTGATGATCATATCAAGATTCAAACATCAGTTGAACAGTGAAAGCTGACACACAGCCGTTGAGTTGGATACAAGTACACTGTGAAAGCCCATTAACTGGGTAATAGAGGACGAAAAGCAGCAAAGATCAAGACTGTTAGATTTTATATTTGTTCAGTTCTTTTGACTTTGTAATCTTGGTAATATATAAACCAAGAGAGTAGCAAATAGAAAAATAACTAAGATAGATAAGAAACAACAACAGAGAAATCTTTGTAAGCACTATCTTTAGCGTTTCCTGTGTTTTAGCAGTTCTATTTTGTAAGCAGCTGTGAGCATTTCTACACACAGAGTCTTCTCGATATATTAAATATATCTCTGGTGGAATTGTTTAAATCCACCAGAAAGTTTTTAACGCCTCTTGTTTTAATTACTTATGTTTTGATTCATTCAAGTTTACATTCCGCATTGTGCTAATCAAAACAAATATATCCATAATCGAGTTGAACATTTTTATTTCAAGAAAAAGGTTCAAGAATTCCATTCAACCCCCCTTCTATAATTCTTGCTATATTGTTAAGGGACTAACAATTGGTATCAGAGCAAGCTCTTAATCTACAAAGAGTTTAAAGATCAAAACAATTCAGCAAGATGAACAAGAAAGATGTTGGAGTCAAGATTCCTTTTCTTGATAAAGATAATTACCATCATTGGAAGGTAAAGATGCATCTTCATATGCTTTCTCAAGATGAGGCCTATGTGGATTGCATAGAAAGAGGCCTTCATATTCCTATGAGAGCTGCAACAGGAAATGAACCATCTGTTCCAAAGCCAAGGCATGAACGGTCTGATCCTGATATTAAACAAGTCAGGAAAGATAAAAAGGCCATGAACATTTTGTTCAATGGTGTTGATGCAGACATGTTTGATAACATCATCAACTGCAAGACTGCCAAGGAAGTTTGGGACACAATACAGATAATCTGTGATGGTACTGAGCTCCTGATTCAGCAATATGAGCATTTTCACAATGAAGAAAGTGAGTCACTCACTGACATTTTTAGTAGATTCCAAAAGCTACTAAATGCTCTTAAATTACATGGAAGAGTCTATCAGACTAAAGACTCCAATCTGAAATTTCTCAGATCTCTTCCAAAGGAATGGAAACCAATGACAGTCTCATTGAGAAACTCACAAGATTATAAGGAGTTTACTTTGGAGAGACTGTATGGCATTCTGAAGACCTATGAGCTTGAGATAGAACAGGATGAAAGAATGGAGAGAGGAAAGAAGAAAGGAGGATTCATTGCACTAGTGGCTGAACTGGAAAAGGAGAAGGAAGTGAAGATGGAAGCTGTGGAATCAACTTCAAAGGCCTGTGAAAGCAAGGGTAAAGGGCTAGCTGCAGAAAGTGAAGATTCATTGAGCCAAGATGACATGGAGGACATTGATGAGCACCTAGCATTCCTTTCAAGAAGATTTTCCAAGCTCAAGTTCAAGAAGAACTTTGGAGCTGCCAAGCCAAATAGAAACATGGTGGATAAATCAAAATTCAAGTGTTTCAAATGTGGCTTGGCAGGGCATTTTGCAAATGAGTGTAAAAAGTCAGATTCCAGTAAGAAAAGATTTGAGTCTGTGGATTATAAGCAAAAATACTTTGATCTACTCAAACAGAAGGAAAGGGCTTTTATTACACAAGAGAATGACTGGGCAGCTGAGGGTTTGGATGAAGATGAGGATGTCAGCTATGTCAATCTAACCCTTATGGCCAAGTCTGATGAAACAGAGACAAGTTCCTCAAGCAATCAGGTAATCACTACAAACCTTGCACATTTATCTAAAGCTGAGTGTAATGATGCAATAAATGACATGTCTACAGAATTGTATCATTTGCGTGTTACACTTAAGTCCCTCACTAAAGAAAATACTAAAATCAAATAAAACAACTTGTTTTTGAGTGAGAGGAATAATGTGCTTGAGTCTCAGTTTGTTGAGTTTGAGAAACTAAAAATTGAGTGTAGAATTGCCAAGGAGGAATTAACTGAGTCCTTGAAAAAGGAAAAAATTTTAAAGAAGCAGCTCGATCGTGAACGGGAGGTGATTAAAGCATGGAAAACATCCAGAGATGTTCATGCTCAAATCACCAAGGTTCAAGGAATTAAGTCTTTTTGTGATGAAGCCTGGAAAAAGAATAAGGAGAAAGTAGAACCTATTTTGGTAGATGGATTGTTGACAGATGTAGACTCGATGGATGATGAGAACTATCCGTCGGATAACAAAAAGTGTTATCCGTTGAATGATAAAAATCCTCATCCGTCGGCTGTGAGCAAACCCATTAGCAAAGCCAAATTAACCAAGCTAAATGAAAAGTATGGGTCTGTTTCCAAGAACTTTGTTTCAGGAGAGTCAAGTCAAGCCAAGAAAGGGAAGAAAGCTAATGTTGGTCACATGACTGTCAAACAGTTAAGTGACAGACTTGAGAAGATAGAGGTAAAAATAGAGACTAAAAGGAAAAATAATAGGAATGGTAAAGTAGGGATTAACAAACATAATAACTACACACCTGACAAATATGCTCCTAGAAAAATCTGTATCAAATGTGGTAGTGTAAATCATTTGTCTGTTAATTGCAAATCTGCCATGCCTACTCCCATGTCTGTTCAGCCTCAATTCTCTAACATGAATGCCATGCCTCCCATGCCTGTTAATGCTATGCCTACACAGAACATGAATGCACAGTTTGCTAATATGTCATTTGCACCTAATCCATATTATCCTGCATACAATATGCCTCAAATGCCATTTAGCATGCCTTACTGGAATAACATGTTTGCACCAAGCATGCCATTTCCTGTTAGCCATAACATGCATGATAATTTTGTTGCATCTAGTGGTTTCAAAGGCCCAACCCAAATGACTAAGGAAGAATCTGAAATTCCTAAGTCAAATGAGTTAAGACCTAAGAAACAGAAGAAGAAAGCTAACAAGGCAGGACCCAAGGAAACTTGGGTACCAAAATTAACTTGATTTGATTTTGATATGTGCAGGGAAACAGAAGGAATCTTTAGTACTTGGATAGTGGTTGTTCAAGACACATGACTGGTGATTCTACCCTGCTCACAGAGTTTGAAGAGAGAGATGGCCCAAGTATCACTTTTGGAGATGACAGCAAAGGTTATACTCTTAATTTCAAAGGACAATGTCATCATTGAAGAGGTTGCCTTAGTGGATGGTCTCAAACACAATCTGTTGAGTATCAACCAGCTTTGTGATAAAGGCAACTCAGTAACCTTCAACAAAGAAACCTGTGTTGTGATCAATAATCAAAACAACAAAGTGGTTCTCACTGGTGTGAGAAGAGGAAATGTGTATCTAGCTGACTTCAACTCAACTAAAGCAGAATCTGTAACTTGTCTTCTCAGTAAAGCAAGTCAAGATGAAAGTTGGCTATGGTACAAGAAGCTATCCCATTTGAACTTCAAGACCATGAATGAGCTGGTAAAGAAAGAGCTAGTTAGAGGCATTCCTATGGTGGAGTTTGCAAAGGATGGACTGTGTGATGCCTGCCAAAATGGGAAGCAGATTAAAGCATCATTCAGGAAGAAACTTGATTCAGCAATTGAAGAGCCTCTACAACTGCTTCACATGGATTTGTTTGGACCAGTCAATATATTGTCAATCTCAAAGAAAAGATTTTGCCTAGTAATTGTAGATGATTTCTCAAAGTTCTCTTGGACCTATTTTCTAAAGTCCAAGGATGAAGCTAGTGAAATCATCATCAATCACATAAGGCAAGTTAACAATCATCCTGATTTCAAAGTTAGAAGAATCAGGAGTGATAATGGAACTGAGTTCAAGAACTATGTCATGAGAGCATTTTGTGAGGAAAATGGAATCTTGCATGAGTTTTCAGCAGCAAGGACTCCACAACAGAATGGAGTAGTGGAAAGAAAGAATAGATCTCTTATTGAAGCTGCAAGGACAATGCTTGAAGAATCAAAACTACCAACATACTTCTGGGCTGAAGCTGTAAACACTGCATGCTACACTCAGAACATCTCTCTGATTAATCAAGCAAGATGCATGACACCTTATCAATTGTTCAAGAACAAGATGCCAACTCTGAACTTTCTTCATGTCTTTGGCTATAAATGCTATATTCTGAGAAATCAAACTGATCAAAATGGGAAGTTTTATGCTAAAGCAGATGAAGGAATTTTTGTTGGATATGCTGTTGGTAAAGCATATAGAGTCTACAATCTAAGAACCAACATTGTTGTTGAATCTATACATGTTGTGTTTGATGATAAAAAGATTGAAGGACTAAAAGATGGAGATTACCATGAGAGCCTCAAATTCGGCAATGTTGAGATGGTCAGTGA
This sequence comes from Apium graveolens, assembly GCF_009905375.1. Taxonomy (NCBI): domain Eukaryota; kingdom Viridiplantae; phylum Streptophyta; class Magnoliopsida; order Apiales; family Apiaceae; genus Apium; species Apium graveolens. The sequence goes on from NC_133651.1 coordinate 196,925,549, forward strand.
TGAAAGTGATGATGAGAGTGATCAAGAAACAGTGTCTAAGGATAATGCAGACAAATCTACTACAAATGAAGCACAAAACTCAACATCCGTCGAGTTACATAATGCTTCATCCGTCGGAAGGCAATCTGTATTATCCGTCGGAAGACAACCTGCCTCATCCATCGGTACTCAAAATTCACCATCCGTCGGTTATCAAAAGGAGCAGGAAGTCAAGGCAGATCACCCATAGAAAGTACCCCAATCTCAAATCAAAGATCCACAAACTCAGGGGGGGTTTCTAGCAATCAAAACTCAATCACACATCAAGACAACATTGAGGTCTCTTCATCTAGGGCTAATCTACCTCAACCAAGAAAATGGACAAAAGATCACCCCTTTGAACTGATTATTGGTGATGTTTCTTCCAGAGTTCAAACCAGGAGAGCAACTCAAGAAGAATGTCTATACAGCAGCTTCATGTCTAAGGAAGAACCAAAGAAGGTAGCAGAAGCCTTGTTAGATCCTGATTGGATTTTAGCTATGCAGGAGGAGCTAAACCAATTTGAAAGGAATAAAGTATGGAAGCTGGTACCCAAGCCTACAGGAAAGAATCCAATAGACACCGAATGGGTATTCAGAAACAAGATGGATGAAAATGGCATAGTAGTAAGGAACAAAGCAAGATTGGTTGTTAAAGGCTATTGTCAGCAAGAAGGAATAGATTTTGATGAAACATTTGCTCCTGTTGCAAAGCCATCAGAATCTTCTTAGCCTATGCAGCCCATGCCAATTTCAAGGTCTATCAAATGGATGTCAAAAGTGCCTTTCTGAATGGAGATTTGGAGGAAGAAGTGTATGTAAGTCAACCTCCTGGCTTTGAAGATCCAAATTTCCCAGAGTATGTCTATTATCTACTGAAAGCACTTTATGGACTGAAGCAAGCACCTAGAGCCTGGTATGACACTTTATCAAAGTTCCTTTTGGAAAATCACTTCACAAGAGGTACTGTAGATAAAACTTTATTTTTCAGAAATGTGAATGGCTCTAGCATACTTGTTCAAATTTATGTAGATGATATTATTTTTGGCTCTACAGATGAGAAACTTTGTAAAAAGTTTGCCAAACTGATGCAAAGCAAGTATGAAATGAGTATGATGGGAGAACTAACTTACTTTCTTGGTTTACAAGTTAAGCAAGTTAGTGATGGAATATTCATTAGTCAAACTAAATATATTTTTGATCTTTTAAAGAAGTTTGATCTAATGGATTGCACATCTGCAAAAACTCCCATGGCCACTGCAACTAAGCTTGAACTAAACACTACTGAAAAGTCTGTGGATATTTCAAGTTATAGAGGCATGGTTGGCTCACTTCTGTACTTAATAGCTAGTAGGCTAGATATAATGTTTGCTACATGTTTGTGTGCTAGATTTCAGGCTGATCCTAGAGAGTCTCATTTGATAGCTATTAAGAGAATCTTCAGATATCTCAAGGGAACACCAAACCTTGGCATTTGGTATCCTAGAGATTCTGGATTTGATCTAACTGGTTATTCAGATGCAGATTATGCAGATTGCAGAATTGATAGAAAAAGCACAACAGGAACCTGTCAATTTTTAGGAGACAAGCTTGTGTCCTGGTTCAGTAAAAAGCAAAATTCAGTTTCTACTTTTACAGCTGAAGCTGAATATATTGCTGCTGGCAGTTGCTGTGCACGGATTTTATGGATGAAAAATCAATTGCTAGACTATGGTTTGTAAGTTGAAAGGATTCCTATTTTTTGTGACAACACAAGTGCAATTGCCATCACTGAAAATCCAGTGCAACATTCAAGGACAAAGCATATAGACATCAAGTACCATTTCATAAGGGAACATGTAATGAATGGTACTGTAGAGTTACATTTTGTTCCAAGTGAGAAGCAACTTGCAGATATTTTTACCAAACCACTGGATGAATCCACCTTTTCTAGGTTGGTAAGTGAGTTAGGTATGCTTAATTACTCTTGAATTTATCTGAATTATTTTGCAAGTTGAAAAGTAGCCAGAAATTTAACTGATTTTTTGTCTTGGATGAAAATTTTAGCTAAGTCAAAATTTACATCTCGACGGATGACCATTATCCATCGAGTTGAGTCATCCGTTGATATACAAATTGTAAATAAAAATCAATTACTATTCTGGAGTATTTTAAAGCTCGACGTATATCAACTTATCCTCATCCGTCGAAGTGTCTAAATCTTAACCGTTAATTCCCTGAACATTATCCATCGAGTATACTTACAGTTTGTAAGCATTACGCGACGGATAATGGGTAGAATTTTTACAGTTTATTTTAAAATGACTATTTTAGACAATTTCTATTGGGTAATTTACTTCTCTTTATTATTTTTATCAGTTGATTTTGAGTAAAGTATAAAAGCTTATTTCATTCTAATCATTTTCTTTTATCATTCTCAAATTCAACTGTGTTACTTCATTCTCAAGCAAAAATCCTCTTTCTCTTCAAGCTTTTCTTCTCTAACAATGGCACCCGTAGTTAAGATCATGTCACAGACTGGGTTCATCTATGAGAAGAACAACTTCGCTGCCTTGGTCAATAAGGGGATTCAGCAATCTGAAGACTATCATAAGATGATGGACTTCGTGAACAACTGCAAGTTAAGTTTTGCCATGCTGGAATCACCCACAATTTATTGTGAAGTTGTTGAGGAGATGTGGACAACAGCAATCTATAACTCTACTGACAAAACCATCACTCTAACCATCAAAGGTAATGATTTCTGTATCAATAGTGATGTCATAAAAGCATGTTTCAAGATTCCTGATGATAATGTAACTGCACCACACACTGACACTGATATTGTAAATATGCTCAATTCCATTCATTATGCACTTCCTACTTCAAAACTAAGTGAAATTAGAAGACTAGGTCTTAGGAAGGAATGGAGTTACTTGTGTGGTGTAGTAACTAAAGTCTTTTCTGGAAAAATCAGTAATTTTGATTCTGTGAACATTTCCATGCTTAACATGCTATACATGCTAGTTACAGACAAATATTACAATTTCAGTGACCTTGTTGTGTATGAGTTAAGTTTTAAACTAGGTGACTTAGCCAAAAGAGGAAAGAATATTTACTATGCTAGATTTTTTATACTTTTGGCTAACCATCTTTGTCTAGAGATTGAACTTGAGAACCCAAACAACAAATTAGCTTGTTGGGTTCAAGAGAGAAGAATCATTGCAGACTTGAACAGAGCCAACCATCACAAGGATGTGCCAATGTTCTATTTTCCTGTAATGCTGACACCTCAGGTAAGTGAGGTAAGTTCATCCAGACCCTCAACTATTCCAATCTCTTCTATTTCTTTAACTTCAGGCATAGCTATGGCAACTGTGACAATGACCAAACAGTTACCTACCAAAGCTGCCAAAATAACTGCAATTTCTAAATCCAAATCAAAGAAAACCCCCTCTGGTATCTCTCAAAAGGTACCAGTTCAAAAATCTACCAAAGCCAAAGAGGGGAGTGTGAAGGAGGGTAAGATAGGTGAGGGAAGGGGTGAACATCAAAGAAACCCCAAGGATAAGGTTGGAGAGTTGAGTGAATCCCAGCCTAGCCACACTACAGTTTCACAACAAACTGTAGTGCTTAAAAAGGACAAAAGCTCACTTCTAGCTGCATCCTCCCAAAAGGATGTGGCTATTGAACAAAGCTCTCATCCAAGAGCACAGGCCAAGAGGGTTAGGGACACAAGCTCACACCAAACTTATACTAGAAAGAAGAAATCCAAAACAACTGGGGATGCACAGGGCACACACTTAGTGCAAACTGGTGCTAAAGACACAGTCCCTGCACCTTCTCAAATTCAGATTGATGTGGCTCCAATAAATGTGGAGTCACAGCCAAAATCTCTCATTATAGAAGCCACTGAAACACAATACTCACCAACTAACTCACTGGAAGTGGACATGATAAACACTTCAATTCCTGATTCCCCTTCTTCAACTCTGTTGGGGAAGCCAAAATCTAGTGCAAGTAAGCATCATCTTTTAGATGATTTGTTGGCTCACTTGCCAATTCTTTCAGATTCTATTGTGACATCTGTGCCTCAAATAACTTCAATCAACACAGAGTCAACAATAGTTTCTCTTCCCACCTCATTCATTTTTACTCTCTCGATGGATATTGCTCGTCCGTCGAGTAGTGATTGTATCCCGATGGATAAGCTTAACAACAGTTATCCGTCGGATAGCTTTACCACTCACCCGACGGATATCACTTATCCGTCGAGTGTCTCTGCACAACTTCAAACTTCAATAATTTCAAGTGCAGAAGATTTGGTGGTAATACAATCACTCTTATGACTGAGAGAGGAGAGTGCATTGAGTGAGAGGCTGGGTTGCTCCCAGGCAAAAGGAGAGGAAAAGAGTGAATCTCAGCAATCCATTGATTCAGGATTGGCAAAAGTGAGTGAGAGGAGTCCCACCTTAGTAGGTGAAGGTGAGGGTGTGAGGGTGGGGAGCCAGGGTGAGACCCTGATGCAACAAAAGAGAGAATATGAGAGAAAGGCAGGTACTGGAGAAATAAGGATGGAACCAGCCATTGCTAGTGAGTCAATGATTGTGGATGATGCTGACAAGGAAAGACAATTTCAGCAACATTACAAAGCTGTAATTGATAACATTTCCTTGGATGCTGACACTTTTACTCACCCTGTTTCAGCCTATCAATTGTTGGCTGCTCAGGGCAATGTGGAGGCAGAGCAGACTTTGAATTTAGTGCACACCACAGAATCTCTTCAAAGAGATAAAGCTGCTGTGAACAGAATGCCTTCTCAAGCTGGAGAGCCATCTGAAGAATTTGGAGTAAATTCTGATGATGATGACTCTGGTTCTTTGGATGGAAGCATGAACATAGGGGGAGCTGAAGGCCCAAGTTTTGCTTTCAGTTTACCTAAATGGGCTTGGGCAAAGGAATTTTCACCAGGGCAATTTGAGGTGTCTTTGGTAAAACAAGTAATAGCTATTCAGCAGGCCCTTCAGGAAGCTTCAGATGCTGGTACCAAGGTTGTTCTTCAATCTCACCTAGACTCCTTACACTTAATGAAGATCCAACACTCAAGACAGAATCTCAGTGTGGATGAATTGAAAAAGGATATAGCTGACTTAAAGACATATAACTCTGAGAAGCTGGATTCAATAATGCCATATGGTACCATGCATGATTATTACTAAGATTAAGGAGAGAATCAGATTCTGACAAGAAGATAGCCAAGCTGGAGAACAGAGTTCAGGTTATTGAGAATTCAGTGGCTCTACTTCTTCAAAATCAACAGACTCAGACAAATCTTTTTATGCAACTGACTAAAGCACAAGGCCTAACTCCTCCACTTGATGATAACAAAAAGGGGGAGAGAGAATCAAGTAAGGGGGAGAAAGGACCAACTGAGGGGGAGAAACTTCTAGTTCAAATCAGCAAAGTAATTGTACCTTCAATTACTATCTCCAAGCCACCAGTTGCAGATGGTATAGATCTTATAAATGCAGCAGCAGCAAATTTGAAAGATGCTGATAAAGGAGAGTTGACTCTGATCAACTGCAAAAAGATTGTTGAAGAAATATAGAAAAAGTTTCAATTAGTCAAGGAACCAGATCAGTCAGCCATCCATCACTCTCATGTCAAGCCAATCAATGTGAATGAGATGAGCATGAACTATCTGGAGAAAGGACAATCTTCCTGCATCAAGACTACAAAGGCTGAGATAATTCTTAAACCAAGGGAAAACTATCCAAAGTTATCTTTGAAGAACCCTATGGATTCTGTGTATGAGACACCCAAGCCTGATGAAAAGAAGCTTCTATCAAGATCTATTCTCCTCTACAAAGATCCAGCTGATTCAGCCTCAAGAAAGAGAATTGCAAAGATATTCAGAAATGGGAAGGAAATTTGTGTGGTAGCTGGACATCCATAATTTGCTCATGCAAAGGAAGAAGAAAAAGCCAGATTGAAGCAGGAAAAGAGGCAAGCTGCTCTAGATGCAAAGATGTCTAAACAAAAGAAAGAACAGTTTGCTATCTTGGCCAAGCTACAGGCTGTGAATTCTTCTCAACAAATTCCCTCTCAACCATCTCAAGCTACTGAATCAGAGAAGAAGATTGAAAAATAGAATAAATCCCCAAGAAAGAAAGAACTGGTTAAAAGAACAAAAAGAAAGTTGGATGTTGTTGACAAGGAATTGGAAGATCAATTTCCAAAGGAATCCACTCAAGCTGAAACTCAAGCATCAAAGCCCTCTGTGGTGTTTGAAGACATAAGGGTGGTGGACCCCTACAGGAACATACATGGAGAGCCTATTGTGCCAAAGGATGAGCCAATAGAGTGGGATAAATTACCAATTCCTGACTTCAACTTGCCAATTCTTACTAAGCCAAGAAGGACAAAATCAAGGGTAGTCAAGAAAGTGAAGCTGTCACCTCTCAAATCCAAGTCAGTAGTCAAAACTCAACCCAAGGTCAACAGGGGAGACTACTTGTACCTGTGTGACATCAAAGAATTCTCAGATCTAAACCTTTATCTGGAGGAGCTGGATGAGGTAAGGGCAATTGATGCATACAGAAACCTACCTGAAAGGTTGGTGTTCAAGTACAAAGGGGGAAGGGAGATTCAGTGGCCTCTTCACAGGATACTTCAAGGAAGCCAAGCTGTGTTGATCAAAGTCTATTCATCCTTCAAGAAAAACTTTGGGTTCAATATAACTGCAAGAAGATTAGTATTGAAGAAGATTGAAGAGCTAAGGAGTGTTAGAGCCAAAGATGCACTACCCAAAACTCTTATCATCCCATACACAAGGAGAAGAGTGCATCTAAGGCCCTACTGGCTGATGGAATTCATAGATGACAAGGGTGTGAGAAGATTCTTCAGATTAGAAGACCAATTGAGTATCTCTAGCAATGAGACTCTCTTGGAAATGCAAGAAATGTTAGATCTCTCAATTATCGGATGAATTAGAATTCCACAGACAGCTCCAGAATCAAATTGAAGAAAACAACAGAAAGCTTGGAAGAAGATCCAGACCTTCAAGAAACTAGAAAAATCTTGTACATTTTTGTTGAAATTGAAGCACTTTCAGTTTTATCTACTTATCTTTAAAGATATATGTTTAGGATGTTTTGTTATCATCAAGTATCTCTTAATTTATGGCTACAATTCCAGTAGATATAAATTGGGGGAGATTCTTGTGAATATGTTGTGTACTTGATGATTACCTAAACAAAACATCTAAGTAGATTTTACTTAGTGAAATAATGTAGCACTCGACGGATAAGAATTATAGTCCCGACGGATAACTCATTATAGTCCCGACGGATGATTAACTTATTATCCATCGAGTGAGTAGCTTATGTAATAATAAGTTTGTAACACAGTGTTGTATGCACCTTTGTATAGAATCTGAAGTAGCATATAAGTCATGTTGACTTTAACTAGATATGCAGAATAGGTTGATTAACTGTACATAAGCAATGTCTTGTAATTCTGTATAAGTGAAATGAAGTCAAGTGCCAAAATAGCTACCAACGGATGCTTAACAAAGCTTCGACGGATGATCAAATGACTATCAACGGATGTTTAACATAGCAGTCGACGGATGATCAATTAAATCATCGACGAATGATCTGAAAGTCGACTGATGATCATATCAAGATTCAAACATCAGTTGAACAGTGAAAGCTGACACACAGCCGTCGAGTTGGATACAAGTACACTGTGGAAGCCCATTAACTGGGTAATAGAGGACGAAAAGCAGCAAAGATCAAGACTGTTAGATTTTATATTTGTTCAGTTCTTTTGACTTTGTAATCTTGGTAATATATAAACCAAGAGAGTAGCAAATAGAAAAATAACTGAGATAGCTAAGAAACAACAACAGAAAAATCTTTGTAAGCACTATCTTTAGCATTTCCTGTGTTTTTAGCAGTTCTATTTTGTAAGCAGCTGTGAGCATTTCTGCACACAGAGTCCTCTCGATATATTAAATATATCTCTGGTGGAATTGTTTAAATCCACTAGAAAGTTTTTAAAGCCTCTTGTTTTAATTACTTATGTTTTGATTCATTCAAGTTTACATTCCGCATTGTGCTAATCAAAACAAATATATCCATAATCGAGTTGAACATTTTTATTTCAAGAAAAAGGTTCAAGAATTCCATTCAACCCCCCTTCTGTAATTCTTGCTATATTGTTAAGGGACTAACAAGTAAGCCAGTGGCTGATTGTAGGATGTGTGGGAAAAAGCACAGTGGACAGTGCCGAGAGAATGTTAATTGTTTTAAGTATGGATAGAAAGGTCACTATTCGACGGAATGTAAGTCTGAGATTCAAGAAGTTACTTGTTTTAGTTGCGGCAAAGTGGGACACATAGCTAGGAATTGCAAGTCAGTGACCCAAGGTAATGCGGGAAGGAGTGTGTCTCAAGGACCAGCAACCAGTACTGCGAGAGCTAGGACTTTTAAGATGACCCAGAAGTCTCCAGTTCATGACTCTGATGTGGTTGCAGGTACGCTTACTCTTAATTCCGTACCTGTTAACATTTTGTTTGATTCGGGAGCGTCCAAATCTTTTATATCTGTGAATTGTGTAAATAAAATGCAATTGGTGTTAGAAGACTTAGACGAACCTCTAACCATAGAAGTGGCTAATAAAGATAAAGTACCTGTAAAACAATTTTGTCCTAGATGTTCCCTCGAGATTTCGGGGTATATGTTCCCTATTGACTTAATACCCTTCGAGTTGGGAGACTTTGATGTTATTTTAGGTATGGATTGGTTGTCTTGATATAGGGCAAATATTGATTGTAAGAAAAAGAGAGTTGTTATGTACACCCCAGATAATAAAAGGATCAGCTACCAAGGACAGAGACAAGATAGGAAGTTCCTTTCAGTGATGCAAGCCAGAAGATTGCTGCAGCAAGGATGTGAGGCATACTTGGCTCATATGGTGGATACGAAGAAAGAGACCCCTATTCTGGATGAGATCCCTATAGTAAGAGAATTCTCTGACGTTTTCCCAGAAGAGTTACTAGGATTGCCACCTGATCGAGAGATAGAGTTTTCCATTGATTTGATACCTGGAGCTGAACCAGTTTCTAAGGCTCCATACAGGATGGCCCCGATGGAAATGAAAGAATTGGCTAATCAACTTCAGGATTTATTGGATAAGGGAGTTATTCGACCCAGTGTTTCCCCGTGGGGTGCTCCAGTGCTATTTGTGAAGAAAAAGGATGGAAGTATGAGACTGTGTATTGATTACAGAGAGCTGAACAAGTTGACGGTAAAGAATAAGTATCCCTTGCCACGAATCGACGATTTGTTTGATCAGCTTAAGGGAGCATGTTATTTCTCAAAAATTGATTTAAGATCTGGCTACCACCAACTGAAGATAAAGCCCGAGGATATCCCCAAGACTGCATTCAGAACAAGGTATGGCCACTACGAGTTTCTAGTGATGTCGTTTGGACTGACGAATGCACCAGCGGCTTTCATGGATTTGATGAATAGCGTATACAAGGAGTATTTGGATATTTGTTATTGTATTTATTGATGACATCCTTATATATTCGAAGAACACAGAAGATCACGCAGTGCATCTATAGATTACCCTACAGAAGTTAAGAGAAAAACAATTGTATGCGAAGTTTTCTAAATGTGAGTTTTGGCTAACGGAAGTATAGTTTCTTGGTCATGTAATAAGTAAGGAAGGTATCAAAGTAGACCCAGTAAAGATCGAAGCCGTAACAAAGTGGGAGCAACCGAAGACACCAACGGAAATAAGGAGTTTCCTTGGATTAGCAAGATATTATCGACGGTTCGTAAAAGACTTCTCGAAGATTGCATCCCCATTAACCAAGTTGACCAGGAAGAATGAGAAATTCATTTGGACGGAAAAGTGTGAAGAAAGTTTCCAGGAATTAAAACGAAGATTAGTGACGGGTCCAGTATTAGCATTACCAGATGAGACGGGAAACTTTGTAATCTACAGTGATGCTTCTTTGAAAGGATTGGGTTGTGTGTTAATGCAGCATGACAAAGTGATTGCTTATGCCTCCAGACAGCTAAAGCCTCACGAGAAAAAATATCCAGTCCATGACCTTGAATTGGCGGCTATAGTATTTGCTTTAAAGTTATGGCGTCACTACTTGTATGGAGAGAAATGCGATATTTACACAGATCATAAGAGCCTAAAGTACATATTCACGCAGAAAGATCTGAACATGAGACAGAGAACGTGGTTGGAGTTGATTAAGGACTATGATTGTTCGATTAATTATCACCAAGGTAAAGCCAATGTAGTGGCTGATGCCTTGAGTAGGAAGGAAAGGCTGAATATGGTTAAGATTGCGGAGGAATTGGCACGAGACTTGGAAAGAATGGAAATTGAAGTTCGAGTACTTAATGAAAGTGAGGAGCAACTATATGAAGTTACTTTCCAGCCAGCATTGATGGAAAAGATCAAAAGGTGTCAAGAAGGAGTTATGGAACAAGAGTTGGATACTTTGACAGGAGAAGAGTTATGTACTCAAAAAGATAGTCAAGGTTTGTATAGATTTTCGTCCAGAGTTTGGATTCCTAATGTAACGGAATTGAAGAACGAAGTATAGCAGGAAGCTCATAACTCTAGATTTTCTATCCACCCTGGTAGTACCAAGATGTACCAGGATTTGAAGAGAAATTTTTGGTGGCCAGGAATAAAGAAGGATATTGCCAATTGGGTAAGTAAGTGTCACGTGTGTCAAACGGTAAAAGCAGAGCATCAACGACCGAGTGGATTGTTACAACCTTTAGAGATTCCCCAGTGGAAATGGGAAGAGATTGCTATGGATTTCGTAGTGGGACTGCCAAAGACGAGAGCGAATCATGATGCTATTTGGGTAATCATTGATAGGTTGACTAAGTCGGCGCATTTCCTTCCGATTAATGAAAGGTATTCATTGGAAAGGCTAGTTAAGTTATACTTGGATGAGATAGTTACCAAACATGGAGTGCCTGTTTCTATAGTGTCGGATCGAGACCCGAGATTTAATTCCAGGTTCTGGACTAAATTCCAAGAGTGCCTAGGAATGAAATTGAATATGAGCACCGCTTATCATCCTCAGACGGATGGCCAAAGTGAGAGAACGATTCAGACCATAGAGGATATGTTGAGAGTCTGTGTTCTAAATTTTAAAGGTAATTGGGATGAGCACCTACCTTTGGTTGAGTTCTTGTATAATAATAGCTACCATGCCAGTATTGGGATGCCACCTTACGAAGCTTTGTATGGACGAAAGTGTAGGTCACCGTTGTATTGGGATGAGGTACGAGAAAAGAAAGTGATAGGTCCTGAGTTGGTTCAGCAGACCAAAGATACCATAGTGTTGATTCGGAAAAGGTTGGAAGCAGCTCAAGATAGACAAAGAAAATACGCAGATTTGCGTAGGAAAGATATGGACTTTGAGATAGGAGCTCTGGTGTTACTAAAAGTATCACCTTGGAAAGGGTTAGTACGATTTGGTCAGAAGGGTAAACTTAGCCCTAGATTCATAGGACCCTTTGAGGTTTTGAAGAAAGTGGAAAGGTCGCTTATGAGATAGCGTTACCACCGCAGTGGCAGCACATCCATAATGTGTTCCACGTGTTTATGTTAAAGCCCTATGTTCCTAATTCAAATCAAGTCATAGAATACAAACCGATTAAGCTTCAACCAGATTTGTCCTATGTGGAACAACCGGTCGAAATCCTAGATCGTAAGGAACGAATCCTTAGGAATAAGTCGATTCCTATAGTAAAAGTTTTGTGGAGAAATCCTCGAGTAGAAGAGTCTACTTGGGAATTAGAGTCAGACATGCTTGATAAATATTCTCATCTGTTTAATTAGGTCAGATTCCGGGGACATAATCTTTTTAAGGGAGAAAGGATATAACGACTCATGTATTTTTATTTTATTTCTAATATTTGGAAGTGTAATAAAGGTTTAAGTAAATAAATAAAATGTGTGTATTGGTTTTGGCAGCAGTTATGGATTGTTATTTAATTATTTATGATTGTTGTTATATGAGATTGAATTGTGTGATTTATTAATGAGATATATGATTTTATTTTTTTGCTTATAAAAGTGATTTTGTTGAAGTTTTAATTTCATAAATATTTGGATTGTCTTTAAAATTGGTTTTCTAATTTTATAATTTCAATAATTACTTTTAGGACTTTATAAAATTGAGAAATCATTATTTTATTAATTATTTACCCTTAAATGATTTTCTGAGTGTATTTATCTGTAAAATCCATATTTAATTCAGGAATTCTTTAAAAATCATGAAACTTATATTTTATTAAGTTTGTATTATTCAGAGAATTTTAAAATTATTTTGGGAATTTTCGGGAATCGTTTCACCCGCGTGTCGTCTCGTTATTTGTTAAAAAGCGGGTATAAAGCGCACCTCGAAAGTGTTTTTAAAATTTTGATACTTATATTTTTATTAACTTCAAGAGATCTAAAATATTTTTAGACTATTATCGTGATTTTTCGAAATTGTTTTAAGGATGTCTCAGTTCGCTAATTTCAAACTCGGGATAAAAATTCAGGTCCCCGGGTATTTCGGGACACATGTTAACAACTTATAATAAGAAGTTAACACGTATCCTTTTTACAGGACATGTGTTGGCTGTAGTTTGTTTCTCTTTTGTTCCCATTTCAGTCTCTCTCTCTCGGTCTAATCTCTTATCTCTCTCTGTATCTCTCCCCTCTCTATTCCCCATATCCCTCCTCCGTTTTTCTTCGCGTGTTCCGGCTGTTCTTCCCTGTTTTCCTCCGTTCCCGTTCCGGTTGCTTTGGTCTCGCCGCCGCCGTGATTTTCCGGTGAGCTTGGTGGTTCCGATCAGTCTTGTTGGATTATGTCTATATATATATATATTATTGTATATATATGTGTGTGTGTGTAATTTGTGTGTGTGTGTATGATGTGTGCGTGTGCTTGCTCCCCTGTCTTCTGTGATGTTATTTTGGGCTGGTTCTTTGGGCTTGTGTTGATTTCCCTGTTGAGCCTTGCTGTTGGATTTTGGTTTTGGGCTCTTGGTTGAGCCTGTGCGTGCAGTTGGACTTGGTTGTTGCAATTTTAATTCTTATTCTTTTTCTGCAGGAATTATTGAGTAAAATTCGTGATATTATTAATTTGCATGGGAAAATACTTATTAATAAATCAGTGGAATTTATTTGGATATCCGAATATTTCGGGCACCAATAAATTTTGCCGCCGTACCGCGATGACTCGTTACGAGCGAAAGGTGGACGGTGATGACGATGTTCTGAGTCCTAAATTTTATAAATAAATAAAATGATTTTGTAAAATATTTTTCGGACTTAAATAATTAATTTTGATTGGTGTTGGGATGTACGTTGTATAAATGGTGGAGTAATATTGGGGATTGTTTTTATTATTGACGTCGATCGTAATCGACGGGTAGTTTTATAAACAAATAAGATACTGCCAAAATTTCCTAAAAATATATTGTAAATGTTCATAATTATATTCTACGTGTTACCCCTAACAATATTCCGACTACGTGACTATGTGATTACGGGTTTATGTGTATAATAATAATACGAGTCGGGTTATCGGATTGAGTTGTTAGAATTTGAGGATATCAAGCATGTCGGTGTAACTGATTAGAGTATTCTGTATTTGTAGATTCTGAGCGAGTTTTCCCAGGATTAAAGTCAACGTGAAAGCTACTTAGGGTTTTGTAAAGCGTTGCAAGGCAAGTACCCCTGACCATTCTTTTATGGTTCAGTGCATATGAATAGCTAAAGGTTTTACTTTCGTAATGGAACAGAAACGTTTTAAGTTACGTATCCCCCGTATTTGAAATGTTGTTTAAAATTATGTTTTAGGGAAAAGTAACTTCTGAAAATACCTATCTCTAAATGTGATTTAAATGAAAAGAGGATTTGAATAGTGTTCTGTGACAGAATTGATTTTAAAAAAGAGATAGGTAAAAGTGATTTTTGAAAACTGGATAAAACGATCAGATATGGGATACGTTGGGGCCAGAGTAGGCCTATTGAGGTGGCGTAAGAGGCTAATTCGGTTGCACGTACTGTATAATCGATTAGTCCAGCAGGTCAGAGACCTAGCTAGTCTCTGAGTTCCGGAACAAGTAAATGAGATGGCAGTTGGAGCCATAAATAAGATGGCAGTTGGAGCCGTCTGGTATTGATAGCCTGATCAGCTGTCTTCACATATCCATTACGTATGTGATTGGGTTTCGTGATTCCCGTAAGGGTATGAATAGTTGATACAGTAATTTTATAAGTGTGACTAGCATGCTAAAATTGTACTCTGGTGTTTTTACAGCACACTACTATGTTGTTTTGATGAAGCATGCTAGTTAGTGATATCCAGCTTTCTCTGATTTTTGTTGCATAATGTTGATATCATGATTACAATTATGTTCCTATCATTGTTACATTACTGTTTTATTCTGTTATTCATATTTTGGTATTGCTGAGCGATTATGCTCACCCTTGCAAACTGTTATGTATATCTCGCAGATGCCTAGAAGATCAGTCAGACCGACCTATGTTCCCGCCCCTACTGGACCCGGCTCCTCTGAGGTATTTTGTATCAGGCCATGAGGTCTGAGGAGTTGCTGAATAAAGTTAGAGTGTGTTAGATGTTGAATAAAGAGTTTGTAGTATTGAGAACCTGAATTATACTTGAACCTGGATCGGATCTTGGTTCGGGGTCAAGTTAGTATATTTTAATAATAATTCTGTTGTTTATATTTTTGATAATTGTGTTTAGTGACGTCAACTCCTGACCCCGGGGTTGAGGCCGTCACAATTGAGCTTGAAAAGATTAAAATCAAATGCTTATCTGTTGAGAGTGAACTAGAAGAATCTGTTAAGAAAGTAGAAATTCTTTCTAAATAATTAGAACGTGAACAAGATGTAATCAAGGCCTGGAAAACATCTAGGGATGTTAGTGCTCAGATTGTCAAGGTTCAGGGAATTGACTCACTCTGTGAGAATGCCTGGAAGAAAAACAAAAATGAAGTAGAATTAATTGATGGATTGTCAACGGATGTGGAATCAACGGATGATGAAAGTTATCCGTTGAAGGAAGAAAAGGGGCATCCGTTGAAGGCTCATCAATCAAAACAGGCAAGTGATTCTAAAAAGAACAATTTGAAAAATCTCAATAAGAAGTTTGGTTCAACTTCCAAGAACTTTGTCAAAGAAGAAGCTAGCACATCCAAAGATGCCAGTAAGGTGAATATAGGACACATGACTTTAGATCAGTTGAAAAATAGGCTTAAGATGGTTGAGGATAAAAAGGAAACTAAAAGGAAATCTAACAAAAATGGAAAGGTAGGGATTAACAAACACAACAATTACACACCTTATAAGTATGCTCCTAGAAAAAGTTGTGTGCACTATAAAAGTGTTAATCATCTATCTGCTAACTACAAGTCTGTTAAGAATGCTCCCATGCTTTTAACTCCTTCCATGCCTAACTTGTCTATGTCACCTCTGCATGTTATGCCTGTTATGTCTCAACAGAATCCTCATGCACATTTTGCAAACATGCCATATATTAATAATCCTTATTTTACTGCATTCAGTATGCCTCAAATGCCATACAACATGCCTATGTGGAATAATATGTTTGCACAATCTATGCCTTATCAAATTCAACCAAATGTGCTAAATGATTCTGTGACTAACTCTACACTTCAACCAACTACATCTGAGACCAAGGTTGACCCAAAGTTACCTAAGTCAAAAGATGCAGGAGGTATGAAGTCTAGGAAATAGACTAACAAGGCTGGACCTAAGGAAACTGGGGTACCAAAATCAACTTGATTTGATTTTGTTGTGTGCAGGGAAAAAGAAGGAATCTATGGTACTTGGACACTGGTTGTTCAGGGCACATGACAGGAGATTTCACCCTGCTCACAGAGTTCGAGGAGAGAGCTGGCCCTAGCATAACTTTTGGAGATAACAGCAAAGGGTTCACTATGGGATATGGCTTGATTTCAAAAGAAAATGTCATCATTGATGAAGTTGCATTAGTTGATGGTCTCAAACACAATTTATTGAGCATCAGTCAACTATGTGACAGAGGGAATACTGTTTCCTTCAATTCTGAAGCCTGTGTTGTCACAAGTAAGAAGGACAACAAAGTGGTTCTAACTGGAGTTAGAAAAGGGAATGTGTACTTGGCTGACTTCAACTCTACAGATGCAGAATCAATTACCTGTCTTTTCAGTAAAGCAAGTCCAGATGAAAGTTGGCTATGGCACAAGAAGCTGTCCCATTTGAATTTCAAGACAATGAATGATCTAGTCAAAAAGGACTTAGTTAGAGGAATGCCTCTAGTGGAATTCTCAAGGGATGGACTGTGTGATGCTTGTCAAAAAGGAAAACAAAAGAGAGCATCATTCAGTAAGAAGCTTGAATCAGCAATTGATGAACCATTACAACTGCTACACATGGATCTTTTTGGACCAGTCAATGTATTGTCAATTTCAAGGAAAAGATATTGCCTAGTGATTGTAGATGACTTCTCTAAGTTTTCATGGACCTACTTTCTTGGATCAAAGGATCAAGCTAGTGAAATCATTATCAATCACATCAAGCAAGTCAATAATCATCCAGATTTCAAAGTAAGGAATATCAGGAGTGACAATGGAACTGAGTTCGAGAATTCTATCATGAGGTTGTTCAGTGAAGAAAATGGGATCATGCATGAGTTCTCAGCTCCAAGGACTCCACAACAGAATGGTGTGGTGGAAAGGAAGAACAGATCACTAATTGAAGCTGCAAGAACAATGCTTGAAGAGTCAAAACTCCCAACATACTTTTGGGCTGAGGTTGTTAACTGTGCATGTTACACTCAGAATATTTCTCTAATCAATTAGGCAAAAGGCATGACTCCCTATCAATTGTTCAAGAGAAGAAAACCAAATTTAAACTTTCTTCATGTCTTTGGTTGCAAATGCTATATTCTAAGGAATCAACCTAATCACAAAGGGAAGTTTGATGCAAAGGCTGATGAAGGAATATTTGTTGGTTATTCTGCTGGAAAATCATATAGGGTCTACAATCTAAGAACCAACATTGTCATAGAATCTGTGCATGTTGTGTTTGATGATAAAAAGATTGATGGACTAACAGATGAGGGACATCATGAAGGACTCAAATTTGACAACATTGAGATATATTGTGATGATAGTGAAGATGAGAATGATGGAGAAGGCACCTCGAAAAGAATTCAAAATCTGCCTTTGGATAATGCACAAAATGCTGCATTAGTTGAAAGTCATAATTCAGCATCTGTTGATAGAAATAATGCAGCATCCGTTGAAAGACAAAGTGCATCATCCGTTGAAGTATATAATGAAGCATCCGTTGATCATAGTCTATCAACGGATAATCAATTTACTTCATTAGTTGATTGAACTCCCAGTTCCTTTCAAAGGATCAGTAACTCAGGGGGAGTTTCAACCAATCAACACTTTATCTCATATCATGACAATACTGAGGCAACCTCATCTAGAGCTAATCTACCACCTCAAAGGAAATGGACCAAGAATCACCCTTTTGAATTGATCATTGGTGATGCAACATCTAAGGTGCAGACTAGAAGGGCTACTCAAGATTAATGTCTATATAGTAGTTTTCTCTCACAGGAGGAACCTAAGAGAGTGGAAGAAGCTCTATAGGATCCAAATTGGATTTTAGCAATGCAGGAGGAGCTAAACCAATTTGTGAGGAACAAGGTATGGAAGCCGGTACCCAAGCCAAAGAACCAGAGCTCTATTGACACAAAATGGGTATTCAGGAACAAGATGGATGAAAATGGCATTGTCATAAGGAATAAAGCCAGATTGGTTGCCAAGGGCTATTCTCAACAAGAGGGAATAGATTTTGATGAGACATTTGCTCCAGTTGCAAGACTTGAAGCCATCAGAATCTTTCTAGCCTATGCAGCCCATGCCAATTTCAAAGTCTATCAAATGGATGTCAAGAGTGCATTTCTGAATGGAGAATTGGAGGAAGAATTTTATGTAAGCCAACCTCCAGGATTTGAAGATCCAAATTTTCCAGACTATGTGTATTATCTGTTAAAAGCACTCTATGGACTAAAGCAAGCACCTAGAGCCTGGTATGAGACTTTGTCAAAATTTCTTCTAGATAATTACTTCACAAGAGGTACTATTGATAAAACTCTTTTCTTTAGAAATGCTAATGGCTCTACAATACTTGTTCAAATCTATGTAGATGATATTATATTTGGTTCTACAGATGATAAGCTTTGTAAAAAGTTTGCTAAGTTAATGCAAAGTAAATATGAAATGAGCATGATGGGAGAGCTAACTTATTTTCTTGGTTTACAAGTTAAACAAGTTAGTGGTGGAATTTTTATTAGTCAAACTAAATATATTTATGATCTTTTAAAGAAGTTTGACTTAATGGATTGTTCATCTGCAAAAACTCCCATGGCCACTGCCACCAAGCTTGAATTAAACAAGGCTGAAAAGTCTGTGGACATTACAAGTTATAGAGGCATGGTTGGCTCACTTCTATATTTAACTGCTAGTAGACCTGATATAATGTTTTCTACATGTCTCTGTGCTAGATTTCAAGCTGACCCTAAAGAATCTCACTTAGTGGCTATTAAAAGAATTTTCAGATATCTCAAAGGGACACCAAATCTAGGAATTTGGTACCCTAGAGAGTCTGGTTTTGA
The DNA here is from genome assembly GCF_009905375.1 of Apium graveolens. Lineage (NCBI taxonomy): Eukaryota > Viridiplantae > Streptophyta > Magnoliopsida > Apiales > Apiaceae > Apium > Apium graveolens. Next base: position 196,944,318 of record NC_133651.1, read on the forward strand.
TCTAATTAGCTACTCAGATGCAGATTATGCAGGTTGCAAAATAGACAGGAAAAGTACAATTGGCACCTGTCAATTTCTAGGGAATAAGCTTGTGTCATGGTTCAGCAAGAAGCAAAATTCAATTTCTACATCAACAGCTGAAGCTGAGTACATTGCTGCTGGTAGTTACTGTGCACAGATACTGTGGATAAGGAATCAACTATTTGACTATGGGCTAACTGTTGACAAAATTCCTATATTCTGTGACAACACAAGTGTCATTGCCATTACTGAAAATCCAGTACAGCACTCAAGAACCAAGCACATTGACATCAAGTACCACTTCATAAGGGAACATGTGATGAATGGTACAGTGGAACTTCATTTTGTTCCAAGTAAAAAGCAGATTGCAGACATATTTACCAAGCCACTTGATGAACCAACATTCACAAGATTAGTAAGTGAGCTAGGTATGCTTAATTATTCATAAATTCATGTCCTTATTATAATTTATTTTGAAGCCTGAAATGAATTTGTTGCAAGAACAAAGTTGGCTTTAAGTAAAGTTTATTCTATCAATGGATATTTCCTATCCGTTGAAAGCTAAAATTGTTCTATCAACGGATGTTCACTATCCGTTGAAAGACAAATACATTTCTGGTAATTTTATCCTCCAACACATAAAACTGTGTTAATCTTTAACGGATAAATATTAACCTCATCCGTTGAAGTGTCACATCGGTTGTTTTAAGTAAGTCACAACCGTTGATTCTTTTACTTAATCATTGATACATATATATACACAGTTGTATGTATTTGTATTAAAGGCAGTTTTTAGAATTTATACAGTTTTCTTTATTCTCAAACGGCTGTAATTTACTTAAAAATATTGATTAATCATTCTCCTTACGTTTTATTTTGAGAAAGTATAAAAGCCCTTGAATTTTTATTCTCACTTTACACTTTCTTGTAATTTTTCAAAAGCTTTTACTCTCTTTCTCTCCCAAAACTCTCAACTCTTCTCTGCAACCTCTACCCACTACAATGGCACCAGTAGTAAAGATAATGCCCCAGTCTGGATTTGTCTATGAGAAAAACAATTTCATAGCTTTGGTGGAAAACAATGAAGCCCACTCAGATTATCACAAGATGATGGACTTCATCAAAAACTGCAAACTAAGCTATGCAATGCTGGAAGCCCCAACTATTTACTGTGAGGTAATTGAGGAGATTTGGACAACTACAGAGTTCAACCCCACTGATATGACCATCTCTTTCACTCTCAAAGGTAAAGATTACTGTATTAACTGTGATGATATACAGTCCTGTTTCAAACTACCTGAGAACAATGCCATGACACCACACACTGATAATGATGTATCTAGCATGTTAGATTCCATAGGCTATTCTTTTGATTCTGCTAGTTTAGGGAGTATTAGAAGAAAAGGCATTAGGAAAGAATGGAGTTTTCTTGCTGATGCCTTTATCAAGGTTTTCTCTGGGAAAATTAGTAATTTTGATGCAATAACTTTATCTCTAGTTAATATGCTCTATATGCTAGTTTCTGATAGGTATTTTAATTTTAGCAACTATGTCATGCTAGAATTGGGTACCAGGTTAGGTAACAAAGCTAATAGACCTCATAACATCTACTATGCTAGATTCTTTATGTTATTAGCTAACCATGTTGCTGAAGGTTTGTTCATAACCAATGAGAGTAATAAACTCAAATGCTGGGCACAAGAGAAAAGGGTCCTTGCAGACCTTTTGAGAATTAACCTCAACAATCAGGTGCCATTGGTATATTTACCAATAATGAATGCACCTCAGGTAAATGAGGTAAATACTTCTTCAACTCCTACTACTTCCAACCCCATTATTTCTTTGCCTTCAAGTGTAGCCATGGAATCTGTGTCCTTGTCCCAACAAATTCCTACCAAAGCCACTAAAACTAAAGTTTCAAGACCAAAGTCAAAGAAAGCCACCTCTGTTGTTTCTCAAAAGACAACAGTTGTAACAACTACCATAAACCCTGAGGGGAGTGAACAGGGTGTGAGTGGTGAGGGGAGGGGTGAACATCAAGAAACCCCCCAGGATAATGTAGGAGAGGTGAGTGGTACCCCAGCTAGCCAAGCCACAGTTTCTCAAAAGACTGTGGTGGTTGAAAAGGATTCAAATTCATCCCTAGTTGCATCCTCCCAAAAGGGTGCAGCTATTAAAAATAGTCCCCAACTAGGGACACAGAACAAAAGAGGGAGGGACACTGAATCCACACACTCACTTGTAAAAGCCTTTATAAGAAGAAAGAGGATCAAAACCTTAGTTTCCACACAGGGTGCACACACTGCACAGATACACCCACCTGTATCTATGCCTTCTCAAATTCAGCTTGATGTGACTCCAACAAATGTGGAGTCACAGCCCCATTCTCTCAAAATTGACACACATCAATCACCAAATTCTCCATCACCATCTCTGGATATGGACATGATATTCACATCAATTCCTGATTCTCCCTCTTTACAACTCAGGGAGGAGCCCCACTCAAATACTGGTGATCATCATCTTTTAGATGATTTGTTGGATCATCAGCCAATTCTTTCAGATTTGGTTGAAGAATCTGTGTCACCTAAATTAAAATCAATCTACACAGATTCAACAATCATGTCACTTTCAATTTCTACTTCTTTTCCTTCTTCAACGGATATTCCTCATCCGTTGACAAGTGGTTGTTCTTCGACGGATAAGCTTAACAGCAGTTATCTGTTGGTATCATCAGTTCCTACTTCAACGGATACTCCCTATCCGTCGATAGTCTCTACACAAATAACTAAATCAATTCCAAGTGTAGAAGACATGGTTACTGTACAATCACTTCTAGGTTTGAGGGAAGGGAGTGAAAGTTTGAGTGAGAGGCTGGGTTGCTCCCAGGCAAAAGGAGAGCTTGAGAGTCTAAATATGCATGCTATTTCTTCCAGCATGGCAAAAAAAAGTGAGAGGAGTGCCACCTTAGTAGGTGAGGGTGAGGGTGGGAGGAGTGTGAGCCAGGGGGAACCCCTGATGCAAGAAAAGAGAGAAATTAAGAGAAAAGCAGGTACAGAAGGTATAAGGGTGGATCCAGCCATTGCTAATGAGTCAATGATTGTGGATGATGCTGAAAAGAAAAGACAATTTCAGCAACATTACAAGGCTGTAATTTATAACATTTCCTTGGATGCTGACACTTTTACTCATCCTGTGTCAGCCTATCAATTGTTGGCTACTCAGGGCAATGAGGAGGCAGAAAGGACCTTAAATCTAGTACTTACTTCAGAATCTCTACAAAGGGATAAAGCTGCTGTCAACTTGATGCCTTCTACAGCTGGTGAGCCATATGAAGAATTTGGAGCAAATTCTAATGATGATGACTCTGTTTCATTTGATGAAAGCATGAACTTAGGGGGAGATGAAGGCCCAAGTTCTATTCCAGACTTACCTGAATGGGCATTGACAAAGGAGTCAACACCAGGACAATTCAATGTCTCCTTAGTCAAACAAATCATGTCAATCCAAAGAGCCATTCAGAACACCTCCAATGCTGGTACCAAGGCTCTTCTTCAAGCCCACCTAGATTCTCTACATCTCATTAAGTTACAGCAATTAAGGCAGAATCTGAGTGTGGATGAGATCAAGAAGGATATAGCTGACTTAAACTCCTACAATTCTGAGAAGCTGGATTCAGTAATGCCCTATGGTACCATGTAGGACTTGTTACTGAGACTAAGAAGAGAATCAGATGCTGAAAAGAGGCTGGCCAAGTTAGAGGACAGAGTTCATGTCATTGAAAACTCTGTGGTCACCATTCTTCAAAATCAATAGTCTCAGACAAGTCTACTCATGCAACTGGCTAAAGCACAAGGCTTGACTCCTCTCCTTGATGATAACAAAAAGGGGTAGAATAAAGAAGGGGGAGGGGAGCCATCTACACATATTCAAATATCAAAAGTGCTAATTCCTGCCATCACTACTTCTCCAACACTTCAAATCAAAGGAATACTTGATGGAATTGATCTAATCCAGCTAGCAGCAGCTGAGACGAAGGTGAAGGAGCAAAGGAGAAAAATTGATGAAAGGATGCAACAGGTGTTTGGCTCTACAACTTCAAAATCATTATCTATGAAACATAGCACAAAGGTTGAGCCAATCATTATGGAGCACAAGCCAGTAAGGAGGAATAAGGTTGGAGAGACTTCCTTTAGGAATTTGAAACCCATGGTACTCAAGCCATCCACTAGACTCAACAGGGACTCTACAAAGAACCCTATAAACTTTAGTCAATCAAAAGAAGTAGATTTTCCTCTTCCAAAACCTGATGAAGACAAAGTTTTGGGTGGCAGCATCATAAAGCACAAAGAAACCAATGATGTAGTGGAAAGAATGAATATGGCTATCATTTATAGAGAGGGAAAAAGTATCTGTGTGATACAAGGACATCCCAAATTCTCTAAAGCCAAGAGGGAAGAAACCATGAGGTTAAAGGAAGAAGCTAAAAAGTTGAAGGCTGACAAAAGAGCACAAGCAAAGCTTGAAAAACAGCTAAAGTCAAGTCAGGATGAAGAAAAGAAGAAGATTGAAGACAAGAGTGAAGAAGACAAGATTGAAAGCAGAAATGTGGATATGGGGAATGTGGTTGAAGAGACTGTGGATGAAAGAAAGGAATGGCAGAAAGGGAACAGAAAGAAGGCCAATGCAAAAAGGAAGAGTGGAGATGACACTGAAGAAACCCAATCTAAATCTAAACCACTTCCTTCCATTCCTGAACCTTTTATTGCTGATCCTAGTATAAATGTCCATGGTGAACCAATCATACCTAAAGAGGAACCTATTGATTAGGACACCATCAACTTGCCTACCTTCCTAACTACCTTTCCACCACCAAAGAAACTGAAAAGAAAATCCAAATCTACACCTCCCCTAACCTCAAGTAAATTCACTCAGAAATACAAACCTAAGCCTAAGCCACAAGCCTCAAAGGAAGATTATGTTCACATTTGTGATATAAAAGAGTTTACAGATATTGAACTCTATCTGGATGAGCTGGAGGAAGTAAGGGGAATAAGTGCATACAAACAGCTCCCAGAAAGGCAAGTGTTCAAGTATAAAGGAAGTGAGGAAAGGACTTGGCCTCTTCAAAGAATTCTAAATGAAGGCTATTCTACCTTGGTTAGAGTCTACTCAGCTATCAAAAGGGATTCTGGCTTTACCGGGACTGCCAAAACTGAGATTCTCAACAAGATTGCCAGCATAAGGAAAACTTGGTGGGAGTCTAATTCCTTTCCTAGAACATTACTCATACCTGAGCATGGAATTACAATTCATAAATCACCTCATTGGTTGATGGAGTTCAGAGATAATAAAGGAGTCAGAAGATTTTTCAGACTTGAAGGCCAGCTTAAAATTGCCAGTAATGAAACTCTCAAGGACATACAATCTAAGTTGGACATCAGTGAAGAAGATGAAGCTGAATTCTACAGACAACTCCAACTCCAAGTAGAGTAAAATGACAGGAGGCTAGGGAAGAAAACAAGGGAGCAAAGAAAAAGAAAATAATCTGCTCAGCCTAAAGGAGCACCCTTGGAAACAATGTAATTCTTCAATTCTATCTCAGTACATACACTTTTGCAGCACTTTTGAATTTCTACTTGACTTCAGTGCATATATTTGTTAAGTGTTTTGTTATCATCAAGTTAAACCTGAATTTATGCCTACAATTCTAGTAGACATAAATAGGGGGAGATTGTTAGGAATATGTGTATTAGTTTGATGATAAGTTAAACAAAACACTTAAGTAGAAATCTAGTGTTTGTAGCCTCAACGGATAAGACCATTCTGGCTATCCGTTGATGGAGTAGCTTTACTTAGAAATAAGTTTAGTATTGTAGCACATTTCAGTTTCTATATTTAAGTTATAATTCTTAGATGATTGTGGGAAATTATAAGTCATGTTGACTACTAGTGGATATGCAAATAGGAGGGCTAATTGTAAATATTTCATGCCTTGTAATTTTGTATAAGTGAAGTAGTATCAACAGATAAATTAAAGGCCTTCAACGGATGAGAAATAAAGCTTCAACGGATGTCTCTAAAGCTTCAACGGATAACATCCATCAACGGATGAGTGCATCAACGGATAAAGCTTCAACTGCTAATGCATCAACGGATAAAGCCATCAACGGATGAAAGCTTCAACGGATGCTCAGTTCAATAGCAGTTGTCAGTGACAATTCATAAGCTGACAGAGGCACATGGGTTGATAGAGACAATTGAAATGTGGTAGCCTCTTGGAGGAATCATGAAAATGCAGCATTTCCATTCTGGTACAAACAAGGAAGTATTCAAAGATTCACAGATTATCCTAGATTGCATTGGATAGAGAAATGAAGAAGAAACATGTGAAGAATCTTTTTAATTGTATTTGTACTTTTGTCTTCACTTATAAACTTGGTGATATATAAACCAAGTTGCAGCTAGTAATTAGATGGTGAATTTTCCAGAGCTGTTTAGAAAAACATAGAGAGAAAATCATCTAGTTTGTACTAGGACGCAGCTGTGATCAATTCTTTTGAATCACAGATTTTCTGAAATACACATCTCTGGTGGAACAACAAATCCACCAGAAAAGTTTTTAAAGCCTTTGTGTTATTTACATTTGTGTTTTGAATATATATCTATCTGCACCTGCCCAAAACAATTCACACACAACTGTTCATCAAAACACTTAGCCTTTGAAACTGCTCAAAACTTGAAAAAGTTTTGAGATTTACATTCAACCCCCCTTCTGTAAATCTCATTGTTAGTTCCTTGGGTATAACAACTACCACACTTGACACAGATTTTTCTAGGAGCATATTTATCAGGTGTGTAGTTATTGTGTTTGTTAATCTCTACTTTACCATTTCTATTATTTTTCTTTTTAGCCTCTATTTTAACCTCAATCTTTTCAAGTCCGTCACTCAATTGCTTGACAGTCATATGACCAACATTAGCCTTCTTCTGCTTCTTCACTTGACTAGATTCTCCTGGAACAAAATTCTTGGAAACTGATCCATATCCCTCATTTAACTTGACAAGCTTGGCTTTACTCACAGGCTTGCTCACAGTCGACGGATGAGGATTTATGTCACTCGACGGATAACCCTTTTTTGCTATCCGACGGATGACCCTCATCATCCATCGAGTCTACATCTATTAGCAATCCTTCTACCAAATTGGATTCCAGCTTCTCCTTGTTCTTCTTCCAAGCGGCATCACAAAAGGACTCAATCCCTTAAACTTTGGTGATTTGAGCATGAACATCTCTAGATATTTTCCATGCCTTAATCACCTTCTGTTCACGTTCAAGCTGCTTCTTCAAGATCTCTTCTTTCTTCAAGGACTAAGTTAATTCATCCTTAGCAATTTTGCACTCAATTCTTAATTTTTCAAATTCAATGAACTGAGACTCTAGCACATTATTCCTCTCACTTAAAAACAAACTCTTTTCTTTGATTATAGCATTTTCTTTTGTGAGAGACTTAAGTGTAACACGCAAATGATATAATTCTGTAGACATTTTATTTATAGCATCATTACACTCAGCTTTAGATAAATGTGCAAGGTTAGTGGTGATTACCTGATTACTTGAAGAACTTGTCTCTGTTTCATCAGACTTGGCCATTAGGATTAGATTGACATAGCTGACATCCTCATCCTCATCCAGACCATCTACAGCCCAGTCATTTTCTTGTATAATGAAAGCCCTTTCCTTTTATTTGAGCAGCTCAAAGTATTTCTGTTTATAATTCACAGGCTCAAACTTCTTTTGTTGGAATCTGACTTTCTACACTCACTGGCAAAGTGCCCTGCCAAGCCACATTTGAAATACTTGAATTTTGATTTATCCACCATGTTTCTATTTGGCTTAGCTGCTCCAAAGTTCTTCTTGAACTTGAGCTTGGCAAATCTTCTAGAAAGAAATACTAGATGTTCAGCAATATCTTCCATGTCATCTTGGCTCAAAGAATCTTCATTTTCTGCTGCCAGCCCCTTGCCCTTGTTTTCACAGACCTTTGAAGCTGATTCAACAGCTTCCATCTTCATCTCCTTCTCTTTTTCTAACTAAGCAACTAGTGCAATGGATCCTCCTTTCTTCTTTCCTATCTCCATCCTCTCATCTTGCTCTATTTCAAGCTCAAAGGTTTTCAGGATGCCATACAGTCTCTCCAAGGTAAACTCCTTGTAATCTTGAGAGTTTCTCAATGAGACTTTCATAGGTTTCCATTCCTTTGGAAGAGATCTAAGGAACTTTAGATTGGAGTCTTTTGTTTGATAGACCCTTCCATGCAACTTCGGAGCATTTAGTAGTTTTTGAAACCTACTAAAGATGTCAGTGAGAGACTCACTTTCTTCACTATGAAAATGCTCATATTACTGAATCAGTAGCTGCATCTTGTTTTCTCTAACTTGCTCAGTACCATCACAGATAATTTGTATTGTATCCCAAACATCCTTGGCAGTTTTGCAATTGATGATGTTGTCAAACATATCACCATCAACTCCATTAAACAAGATATTCATGGCCTTCTTATCTTTCCTGACTTGTTCAATATCAGGGTCAGACCATTCATGACTTGGCTTGAGGACAGATGGCTCATTTCCAGTTGCAGCTCTCATTGGTACATGAGGGCCTCTTTCTATGCAATCTACATAGGCCTCATCTTAAGAAAGTAAATGAAGATGCATCTTTACCTTCCAGTGATGGTAATTATCTTTATCCAGAAAAGGAATCTTGACTCCAACATCCTTTTTGTTCATCTTGCTGTTTTGTTGTGATATTTAAACTCTTTGTTTATCAAGAGCTTGCTCTGATACCAATTGTTAGTCCATTAACAATGCAACAAGAATTACAGAAGGGGGGTTGAATGGAATTCTTGAAACTTTTTCACAAATAAAATTATTCTAACTTAAATATATATATCAGTGTGAATTGATTTGCAGAGTGCGGAATAATAACTTGAAATTAATCAAAACACAAGTCTTTAAAAACTTTCTGGTGGATTTGAATGTATCCACCAGAGATATATAATATATCAAGAGAACTCTGTGTGGCAATTAGCTCACAGCTGCTTACAAATTGTCAACAACTAAGATTGTAGAGAAATGTTAAGAATACAGCTTACAAATGTTTCTCTCTTGGTTGCTTAGTTAGTTGTTCTATTTGCTACTTCTTGGTTTATATATCACCAAGATTACAAAGCAATAAGACAAGATAATAAAACAAAAACTATCAAGTCTAATACTATGCTACTTCATTACTCTATTCCAGCATCTTTGAATATCTTCATAATAGCATGGAAATGGCAATGCTTCTTTGTTCTCTAAAACCCAGTTGAATAGGCTTCCACATTCCATTTGCATACACTCGACACATGTGACTGTGTTTTCACTATCAACAGATGTCTGAATTCTTTATCCGTCGGGTTCATGATCATTCGTCGGTTTGTCTTGTTGATCATCCGTCGAATGGCATTGTTGTTTATCCGTCGGGTAGCAATCTGGCACTTGAATTCATTTCATTTATGCAGAATTACAAGACATCATCTATGTACAATTAATCAACCTATTCTGCATATCTAGTTAAAGTTAACATGACTTGAGTACTACTACAGAATCTAAACAATGTGTATGCAGAAATGTGCTACAGACTTATTGTTACATATGTTAGATATATTTGATAATGTCATGGCTAATATGATTTATGTTTAGTTTTCAGATCTTACTTAACAGGAAAAATCAGTACTTAACTGGGAATCAATACTTACACTGGAAGTCAGGACTTAAGGATATCAGTACTTATATTATCAGGAGATAATCATCAGAAGTTGGATATCAGAACTTAAGTGCTGAAGGACGATCAGATAAGGACAGTAGCTGATTAAAGGAAAGAAGATCGAGATAAACATAAGAAGAGATATGCATGAAGAAGGAGTTTTGTGAAGAATGGAATACTTGGAAGAAAAGATATCTGATTGATATATTTTAGGAAGCAGAATTATATTCCATATCAATTAGCGATTATCTTGTAACTGTGTAATATATAAACGCAGACATAGGGTTTACACTATAAGTGTTATCATATTCGAGAAGATTATTCATTGTAACCCTAGCAGCTCTCGTGATATTTGTTCATCACTGAGAGGTAACAGTTCCATACTGTAACAGAGTTTATTGTTTCAATAAAGTTTGTTTTCCGTTACTTAAGATATTAAAGTTCGACTTGATTGTATTTTACACTATATTCACCCCCTCTACAGTGTGTGTGACCTAACAACATAAGCTACTCACTCGATGGATAATAAATCATCATCCGTCGGGACTATATTGAGTTATCCGTTGGGACTATAATCCTTATCCGTCGAGTGCTGCACTTTTTCACTAAGTAAAATCTACCAAGGTGTTTTGTTAATGAAATCATCAAGTACACAACATATACACAACAATTTACACTGAGAAGCCACTGTGTAAAGAATGTCAAAAGATTCATAAAATGAGCACAAACAGTTGAGGTGGACTCTTGCATAAATTTATTCTATAGTAGACTTCATAATTTAAAGACAGATTTTAAGCACTTTTCTTAGTTATGCCTTATTTTTAAGATATACTGAAGTTTATCAGACTTTAGTCTTTTTCTGATCATTTGCAAATACACACAATTTCACTCCATATGAATGATGAAAATTACTATGGTGATTAAGTTGTTTTTGACAAACAGTTAAGTATTATTTGCATAAATTCTGAGGACAAGTTCTGATGAAAGTTTTGATGATTAAACTCTGAAGAAACCAGCCAGTATTTGTATGAAGAATCACATAAAAACATTCACTTTTTGAGTACATAAGCCATGTTCTGATGACCGTTAAATTATGATAATAGTCAAGTTCTGATGCAAATCCTGATAGAAACTGTGATGCTTACGTGGCATTATTTAATTACTTGGCTTATTTTTAGTATTTACTGTAACGGTTATATTTTGTCAGAAAATAATTAAGGGAGATAAAAACAGTGATAATCATTTGGTTTATGGGTTGCGTGTTTGTTTTGGTAACAACATGTGAGCAATAATTACTGTAACAGAGTTTATTGTTTCAATAAAGTTTGTTTTCTGTTAATTAAGATATTAAAGTTCGATTTGATTGTATTTTACACTGTATTCACCCCCTCTATAGTGTGTGTGACCTAACAAGTGGTATCAGAGCCTATCTGTTAACACACATACAGTTAAAGATCCAAACACAATCATGTCTGACACATAAACTCCAACTAAGCCTACCAAAACTGAAGAACCTCCAAAGACACAAATCCAAAGTCGGTATGAAACCATCAGAGTTCCCATACCGAGACCATCTGAATATGCCATATGGAAGGTGAGGATGACCATGTTTCTGGAAGCTACAGATCCAGAATATCTTGATAGAATCAAGGAAGGGCCTCAAACAAACCAATCAAGCTTGCTGTTGCAGTTGCAGGTGAGGCAGCAAAGACTGTACCAAAGGAAAAGAGTGATTATACTGCTGAAGATATCACATCAATTGCTAAGGATGCCAAGGTACGACACTTACTGCATAGTGCCATTGATAATGTAATGTCAAACAGGGTAATTAACTGCAAGACTGCAAAGGAGATATGGGATGCTCTGGAAATAAGGTGTCAGGGAACTGATACAATTAAGAAGAACAGGAAGACAATACTCACTCAAGAGTATGAACACTTTGACTCAAAGGCTAATGAATCATTGACTGATTTATATGATAGATTTGTCAAACTCTTGAATGATCTGTCACTGGTTAATAAGGAGTATGATCTTGAAGATTCAAACCTTAAATTCCTGTTAGCTCTTCCTGAATGTTGGGATTTGAAAGCAACAACAATAAGAGACAATTACAATCTTGATGAAACAACTCTTGATGAAATTTATGGAATGCTCAAGACTCATGAACTTGAGATGGAACAAAGAAGCAAGAGGAAAGGAGGAAAGTCAAGGACAGTTGCTCTTAAGGCTGAAGAAGAATCCCCCAAGGCAGCTACCTCAAGGAAAGACAAGGGTAAAGCTCTGTTCACAAAGTCTGATACTGAGTCATCAAGTTCTGAAAGTGATGATGACTCAGATTCTGAAAGCTTGCCTGAGACTGATGCTGATGAGGAGATGATGAAGCTGTGTGCTCTTATGGTGAAAGGGATCACAAAGATTGTATACAGGAAGTTCAGGAAGGGAAAGAAGTTTTCCAGGAAAGGCATAAGTTCTGATAAGAAGAATTTCAGAAGATCTGAAGGCAGAGGAGGAAAGTCTGATAGAGGATATTATACCAATGTCAAATGCTATAACTGTGGTGAGAAAGACCACATATCTCCTGATTGCAAGAAGGTAAAGGGTGACAAAGGCAAGGCTCTTGTCACAAAGCAGAAAAGCTGGACAGACACCTCAGACTCTGAAAGTGAGGAGAACTATGCGTTGATGGCAAATGTTGATAAAGAAAGTGCTGAGAGCAGTTCTGAAGCTGCTGAAACAAAGGTACCTCAGACTACTTATGCTTTTCATACTGATGATATTAATGAGTTGAGAAGATATCTTAAAACCATGTTTGTTAGTTATAGAGATCAAACTTTAACATGTGAAAGATTAACTTCTGAAAATCTTGCTTTTAAGAAAAGAAATGATTTCTTAGAAAAAGAGTTAGTTATGTTCCATCAAACTCAGAAGGATAGAGATGATGCTTTTTATGTTAGGGATGAAGTGCTAAAAATGAATGAATCTCTAAAAACTGAGTTAGAAAAGGAAAGAGAGATAATCAGGACTTGGACTAACTCTGGCAGAACAACTCAAAATTTGCTAAGTAGTGAAAATTGGAAAGAGGGCTTAGGTTATGGAGAGGATAAGAATGATAAATAAACTGTAGAAATTAAGCCTATTGTTAAGCAAAAGCCAAAGTTAAAACCTGTTAAGTTTGTAACTGTAAAGTCTGATAATGATAAATCAGAAGTTAGAGAGGGATTAACTTCTGACAAACTAAAACAGGAAAAGACAGCTGAAGTAAACATAGGCTTAATAACTAAGAAGCAGCTTAAGCATAAGCTGAAAGATGTTAAGAATGTAAACAAGGTAAAATCACCTAGGAAAAATAGGAATGGAAAGGAAGGTGTGAATAAAAGCAATGATTATAAACCTATTCCTGATGCTCCTAGGAAAACATGTCATAACTGTGGAAGTTCTAACCATCTGGCTTCTTTTTGCAAGAAGAATAAGAACATTAACTCCTTACCTTCAAAAACAGGAGTTAAGAGTCAGTCTGTTAGATATAAACCACAGAATCCTTGTTTTCATTGTGGTAGTTTATGGCATTCTATTTATACTTGTAAGGAATATCATAGTTTGTACTATGATTATTATCAATTAAAACCTTCTTTGAAGAAAGTTTCCATTGTTCCTTCTAGTGTAAATTCTGATTCAAAGTCTGATAGTGTAAGTTCTGATAAGAAAAATGTTAACATAAACTCTGATGCTAAATCCGCTGCAAATGTTAACAAACTTGATAAGGCCAAAGGATCCAAGCAAGTCTGGGTCCTTAAAACTAATCATTAGTGGTCTTTGTGATTGCAGGGCAACAGGAAAAATATCCTAGTTCTGGACAGTGGATGTTTAGGACATATGACTAGAAATAAAGCCCTGCTATCAGACTTTGTGGAGAAAGCTGGCCCAAGTGTTTCTTATGGAGATGGCAACATTGGAAAAACATTGGGATATGGCAATATCAATCTTGGGAATGTCATCATTAAAGAAGTAGCTCTGGTCTCAGGACTTAAACACAATCTGCTGAGTATAAGTCAAATCTGTGACAGAGGTTATCATGTTGATTTCTTTGAAGAACACTGTGAAGTTGTGAGTAAATCTAAAGGCAAAGTTGTTTTGAAAGGATGCAGGCGTGGTAACATTTATGAAGCTAAGCTTTCAACAAGTACTGATGGTTCTGCAATCTGTCTGATGAGTAGAGCATCAATTGAAGAAAGCTGGAATTGGCACAAGAAACTCTCTCATTTAAATTTCAACAATATAAATGAGCTGGTCAAGAAAGATCTTGTGAGAGGTCTGCCAAAGTCAGTATTTGCTCCTGATGGCCTTTGTGATTCTTGTCAGAAGGCCAAATAAAGAAAATCTTCATTTAAGAGCAAGACTGAATCATCAATTCTTGAGCCTTATCATCTATTACATGTTGATCTATTTGGTCCAGTGAATGTCATGTCTATTACAAAGAAGAAATATGCGTTGGTCATAGTGGATGAGTTCACCAGATACACATGGGTGTATTTCTTGCACACAAAAAGTGAAACTGCATCTATCTTGATTGATCATGTCAAACATCTGGATATATTGGTCAAAGATTCTGTGAAAACAATAAGGAGTGATAATGGCACTGAGTTCAAGAATTTGATAATGGAAGAGTTCTGCAAAAACCATGGAATTAAGCAGGAATTTTCTGCTCCTGGAACTCCACAGCAAAATAGAGTTGTTGAAAGGAAGAATAGAACTCTCATTGAAGCTGCACGTACAATGCTTGAAGAAGCAAAGCTTCCAACCTATTTCTGGGCTGAAGCTGTGCAGACTGCTTGTTTTACTCAAAATGCAACACTCATTAACAAGCAAGGAAAAACACCATATGAGATGGTGAAGAAAAAGAAGCCAAATCTAAAGTACTTTCATGTATTTGGATGCAAGTGTTTTGTTCTCAAGACTCATCCTGAACAACTATCCAAGTTTGATCTAAAAGCTGATGAAGGAATCTTTGTTGGATATCCACTTTCCACAAAAGCCTTCAGAGTCTATAATTTGAGAACAAAAGTGGTCATGGAATCTATCAATGTCTCTTTTGATGACAAGAAGATTACTGGTCTTGAAGATTTTATTGACCATGATCAGCAGAGATTTGAAAATGAAGACTCAAATTCTGATACTGAAAATCCTGACAGTCTAAGTCCTGATACTGTAAACTCTGATGGATTAAACTCTGATGTTATTGAAACTGTGGTGACTACGCCAAAGGAAGATGCACCTATGCAGGGGGAGCATACTCAAGATCTTACCACATCTCAAGAAACATCAGAACATACATCTGGCTCTTCAAGTTCTGATTCGTCAAGTTCTGATAAGCCAAGTTCTGATAGTGCTGAAAATCTAAATTCTGAAGAATCCAACTCAGAGAGCATAGTTTCAGGGGGAGCATCAAAAAATGAAAATGAAGACAGCATGGATCATGGGGGAGCATCCAGTTCTAGAGAAAACCTTCCATCTGCAAGGAAGTGGACAAAATCACATACACCTGATTTGATAATTGGAAATCCTGATGCAGGTGTCAGAACTAGAACAGGTACTTCAAACGAATGTCTTTACAATTCTTTTCTCTCTCAGACTGAGCCAAAGAAAGTGGAAGAAGCTCTTCAAGATGCTGATTGGGTGCAAGTAATGCAGGAAGAGTTAAATGAATTTGAAAGAAACAAAGTCTGGACCCTAGTGCCAAGACCAAAGAATAGATCTGTTGTTGGTACAAAGTGGCTATTCAGAAACAAAACTGACAGTGATGGCATAATTACAAGGAATAAGGCAAGGCTGGTTGCAAAAGGACATTCTCAACAGGAGGGAATTGATTATGATGAAACATTTGCACCAGTTGCTAGGTTAGAAGCCATAAGGATATTTTTGGCTTATGCTGCTCACAAAAAGTTTACTGTCTTTCAAATGGATGTGAAAAGTGCTTTTCTCAATGGAGAATTAGAGGAGGAAGTATATGTTGAACAACCTCCAGGCTTTGTAGATTCCAAACATCCAGATTATGTCTACAGGCTTGATAAAGCACTTTATGGACTTAAGCAAGCTCCTAGAGCATGGTATGAGACTTTAGCTCAGTTTCTTCTGGAAAGTGGATTCAACATAGGAACAATAGACAAAACACTGTTCTACCTCAACCATGGAAAGGACTTACTTCTGGTCCAGATTTATGTTGATGATATCATTTTTGGGTCTACAAATGACAGACTTTGCAAGAAGTTTGCCAAACTGATGCAGTCAAGGTATCAGATGAGTATGATGGGGGAACTTAGCTATTTTTTGGGCCTTCAAGTCAAGCAGAATGAAGAAGGCACTTTTATTTGTCAAACTAAGTACACCAGAAACTTGCTGAAGAAATTTGGAATGCAAGATTGTTCAAGTGCATCCACTCCCATGGCCACTGCAACAAAACTGGATAAGGATACTGGTAAATCAGTAGATGTTACTGATTACAGAGGTATGATTGGCTCTCTACTCTATCTAACTGCTAGTAGACTTGATATCATGTATGCTACCTGTCTTTATGCAAGATTTCAAGCAGATCCAAGAGAACCTCACTTAACAGCTGTGAAAAGAATTTTCAAGTATCTTAAAGGAACAGCTGATCTGGGATTGTGGTATCCTAGAGAATCAGATTTTAAACTAATAGGTTACTCAGATGCAGATTTTGCAGGTTGCAAAATTGACAGGAAAAGCACAAGTGGAAGCTGCCAATTTCTTGGAGGCAGATTGGTTTCTTAGTTCAACAAGAAACAAAAGTCAATTTCCACATCAACTGCAGAAGTAGAGTATATTGCTGCAGAAAGCTGTTGTGCACAGATTCTTTGGATGAAGAATCAGTTACTGGATTATGGGTTAACATATTTCAAAATCCCTATTTACTATAATAATCAAAGTGCTATTGCTATGACAGGTAATCCAGTTCAACACTCTATGACAAAGCACATCAGCATCAGGTATCACTTCATCAGGGAACATGTGGATGAAGGTACAGTGGAATTGCACTTTGTTCCAACAGATCAACAACTAGCAGATATCTTCACAAAACCATTGTGTGAAGCCACGTTTACAAGATTGGTAAATGAACTTGGAATGGTTTCAGGTTCTTTCTCTAAATCTGCTTAGTTTTGTTCTGTTATATCAGACTTTATGATCAGAATTTACAGAATTTAATCTCTTTGTGTATTCTGTGCTTAATTGACAAATGTGTTTAAGTACTGACTATTGTCTGATATATGTTTCTAAACTCTGATAAGTGATATGTCTGTTTAAGTAACTATTCAATCCTATGAGGATAACTGTGCTAGATGCTGATCTAGTAGTCTTCAATAAACAAAGGATCCCATGTAAGAAGTAATTATTTCTGTGGAAATCTATTGACACAAGCAAATTCTGATAATTGAGCTTAGTTGAGTTTACTTTGTTTATCTTATTACTAAGTCACAAATTAAAATAATGCTACTCATCTGTTAAGTTCTGATACTAGTAAATCTGCTGAATGAACTAAGTGCTGATAAACCTCACTTATCAAAAGAAAAAGCAAAAGGATCAAAGAATAAAATCAGGTACTCCTTTGAGATCTAGAGTAAAAATGTGGAAGGGACGACCCAAGTGCATTACTGGTATTAAGTAATATGCATCAGAAAAGCAACTAAAATAGTTTATTGGTGACTTTTCACACTCTATGATTACTGGAGAAATACTCTGATAATAGCATAAATTCTGATAAGCAGTCGTGACTCACTTACACTGAGAAGCCACTGTGAAATGGAATTTAAAAAGATGCATAAAATTAGCACAAAATAGTTAAGGTGGACTCAAGCATGAACTCATTCATCAGTAGGTTTCAGGATAATGACAGCTCTTTAGCAAAGTTTTAGTTATGCCTTATTTCTAAGATGTACTGAAGTGAATCAGACTTTACTCTTTGTCTGATATTTAGCTTAATGCACACACTAATCACTCCATATGAATGATGAAAATTACTGTGGTGATCTATGTTGTTTTAGATGAACAGTCATTGTGTTTCATTGCACAAATTATGAGGACAAGTTCTGCTTACATATTCTGATGATAGGCATTCCTTTTTCGAGTTATGAAATTATGTTTTGATGACTGTTAAGTTCTGATATAAGTCTAAGTTCTGATATTACAGTCTAATTCTTTACTTGACTTATCTGTGGACAAAATTTAATAACAGTCTCAGTTCAAACTAAAATATATGAAGTGGAAGATTAATAGTCACTATGGTTAGGGTTAGTGATATTCGTACTTGAACAGTCAACTTTTACTTGCTTCTTATTCGCATTAAACCATGTTTTCTCTTTCCAATGAATGTTTTTCTTTTTCCAAGTCTGGGGAGACGAGGTAGAATTAATTCTACCTGTCAACATTAAATTTCGTTGCGTCTCCTGGCATTCTCCTGCCTATATAAGCAACCACTTCACATCAGCCTTCCCATCAAATCTTTTCTCACAAACTTACCTTCATAATTTTTTCTATCAAAAACGCCATGATCAGATACAACATGTTTTTGAACTACGAAACGTTCAATATGGAGCTAAGCTGTGCCGACTGGCAGCAGGAATGGCACGTCACTGCCATTCCTGATGAGATATGGGACTCTGTCCCACAGGAGGTACTCACCCACCTCCTGTTCTTCTATATGGATTACCATCGCCATTTGGAGCGATTGGAGGAGGAAAGGCTGGAAGCTCTCCGCCAGCAAGAGCGAATCATTCGACTCGCCATTCTGTTTGTCGAGAGTAGAAAGAAGAAATGATTTATTTTCTTCTTCCTGTTTTTCTTCATCATCAGCCTTGCCCTGCTTCTTGAGCTAGGACAAAGGCTGTTGACGTTAGGTTTAGCAGCTTAGGGAAATCTTGTACAAGTACTGATGTAATTTCAATCTCATGAATGTATTCACTTGATATATTAATGAAATTTGTTTTTATTTCAAGATTTTGTCTCTAAGTTATTTTGTAATGTATTGATAAATCCTGATAAATATTCATATTCTGATGACCATATAAATTCTGTTTTAATTTAAGTTCTGATTTTACTTTATCAGTACTTACTCATCTGATTTATCTTGGTCATTTTCACTTGATTTATTTTCAGAATATTAATGTTGCAGTGAAAAATAATTAAATAAGTGGGAACGGTTTCAATTTTGAATTAAAACTGTTTCACCTTGATTATTGGAATATGTGGATAAGTGGAACGGTTTTTCCTTGAAAAACGGCAAGTGGGTAAGTAATGATTACTGTTTTCTCGAGCCCAGTAACTATCCGTTATTACTGCATGTCTGACAGGTGTCCAACGGTAACATTTTTTCAGAGTATAAGTAAGAAAGAGAGAGGATTTTTTTTAATCTTTTATTTCCCTTCATACTTTTTCTCTCTACTTGTTTTTACTCTCCTTCTTCTTCTAACGTTGGTTTTTCATACATACATTTTATAAAACACCTAACAGGCACTCTTAAATATAAAATTTTCACATGGCACCTAAGGATTTAATCATTGATGGAGCTAAATTTGTTCCAAACAACTATGCTGCAATTCTTGATCATGCTGAAGCTCCATCTAAATTGCATTTTGTGCAAGATCTTCTTGCACACAGTGAGATTGGGTATGCATTGACCCAGCCTTCAGTCTTTTCGAGCGAACAAGTTCTGACGTTTTGGCGGACTGGGCACTTTGATAATGGTGGTACACATGGCACTCCCAGTATTGTTTTTGAAGTGGGTGATTCTTCATATGCAGTCACTCCTGGTACAATACGCAGGGCTCTTCATCTCCCAGAAGGATGTACCTTTTCAATTCCAGAGGAATCAGCTCTTCAGGAGTTAATGGTCAGTTTGGGATATGAACAGAGTTTGGCAAAGCTTGGGCAGTTGAAACGGGCTCATATCAGAAGAGAATGGAGCTTATTCTTCGACTGCATCACTAAAGCTTTTGGGAACAAGTGTTCAAATTTTGATGCTCTTCCTATAATGAGTCAGCACATTGGGTATGCTATTATAAACCAAACTCATTTTGATTTTGCAACTGCTATAATTGGTTTTATTGGGGATAGGATGACAGAGGATAGGAATGTTGTTTACTTTGCTAGATTCTGTCAACTTATATATACTTTTTGTACTGATGAACCTCAATTAGTTAGTTCCTCAACTCCACCTTTTAAGGTTGCAAAACGTTACTTTAATGACCTGATAAATGCTGACACTAAGAAATCAGTGGTAAGACCTTTACAGATTCCTCAGTCTATAAAACAGATCTTAGTAAATGCTGATCCTGATACTTATAGCTCTGTTTATTCTGATGTCCAACCAACAACAACCACCCAAACACCACAACAACCATCAGCACCTACCATTCATTCTACTCAACTAACCCTCAGGAAATATATCAAATCCTATCTCTCCCCTTCACAGACTGTTCCACCCTCATCCTCAACACCTACTGTGAAGCCTTCCTCTTCCAAACCTAAGAGGACAAAGACTGTTCCTCAAACACCTCAAAAGAGAAGGAGGATTGCTTTGAGAGATGAATCTGATACTGAGGAACAGGTTCCTTCTTCAGAATTTGTTGTTAATATAGCTGAGAAAGAGACTTCTCAGAAGGATTCAGGAATTGGGGGATCTAGGCTTCTCAAGAGGCTTAGAAGAATGACAGTTCCTGAAACTCCCAAGGAATCCAAATCTACAAAGAGATACAAGAAATAGAGGGCAAATAGGCCAGTTTCTGATGATGAAGAGGAAGCAGCTAAGGAAGGGGATCAGGAATCTCTGATCTCACAAGAAAAGGAATTTGCTAACGTCACTTCTTCTCCATCAACTCCATCTCAGGAAGCTGTTTCTGAAAAGGCCAACACACCATCTGTATCTCCTGTTGATCCAGGCACAAGTGCTGATATTGATGTTCACAACTTGGTTGTGCCTGAAGTAATTATATTAGAAGCTCCAACAACATATAATCCATCAACAACACCTGTTACTGATGCTGTTCAAACTCCAGAGTTATCTACTACACCTTCTCTGCATCTAGATGCTGATGATCAGAATTTAGGTGAGCATCAGGATATGGCTGTTGATCAAAATTTAGAACTAGATCAGCAATTAGAGGATGCTGAAGCCTCCATTGCTACTCACACTGTTGTCTTATCCGAAGATACTGATTCTGTAAGTTCTGATGCTGCAAATGCTGGAGATACTGGTGATGCTGCTTCCAATGTAGATGCTGATGCAGCAGGTCCTTCAGGACATGCTCCTCAATAAACTATTCTTAAGTCTGAACTTGTTAAGAAGTTTGTTACCAGAGAAGCACCAGTGCCTTGGAGTGAAACTCCTGCAGGACAGGAGTGGACTAAGGAATGGAACTCAGTCACCTGTGTTCCAACTGCACAGAATCTGGCTGAGCAATTGACAAAAGCTGATGAGATGTTAAATACTGATGATTTCAAAACACAGCTTAGAGTCACTGCATTGAGTACTAAACATTTACAAGGTCTTCATTCAAATACTCATGCAGAGTTACATCTCTTAAGGGAAGAACTAATGAAGCAAGAACAAGTTCACAAGATTGATAAGAAAAAGTTCTTCCAACCTACCTTTGACAAGATTGCTTATATTGAGAAGACTCAAGATAATCAACAAACTCAGATTGATGATATTCTGAAAAATCAAGCTTCTCAGCAATCACAACTTAATAAAATCCAAGCCTCAGTGGAATTGTTTGTCTCTCTTCTACTACCTGCTGATACCAAAAAGGGGGAAAAAGTAATTAAGTCCAAATGCAAGACTGACAAGACACTGAAAGGGAAGGATGATGAAAAGGATGATCAAGGAAACTCTGGAACGGGTAGAGGTCATAGTCAAGGTAGAGGATTCACATCAAGAAAAGCTGAAATCACAAGTCACAGGACAAGTTCTGATACTGGGAAGAGAATTAGTTCTGCTATTGGTAAAAGAATAAGTTCTGATAAACTTTTAGATCTTGATGAAGAAATGTCAAGACAGTTATTTCTTCAAGAAAATCCAGGAATGGACTCGGAGAGTTTAATGGAAGAAGAAGCCAGACTTAAATCAGGGAAAGTCACATCTAAATCTGAAGCTTCTGGTAAAAAGCCACTTCCAAAACTCAAAGGAATTGTGATAAAAGAAAGGACAATTGCTGAAGCAACATTGGCTAAATCACAACCACAGATAGATCCAAGATCCAAGGGTAAAGAAAAGGTTGGTGAACCTATCAAGGTTTATGTGCCTCCTGAGGATGAAGAAATTACTGATGAAAAGGATGATCTTGCTCTGACTTCAAGAAAGGTTCTTAAAACAACCTCTGACATGGCTCAAGTTGTTCAGAGTCAAGATAAAGTAATTTCTGATATTTCAAAGAAGCAAGTAACCTCTGACACAGCTCAAGTTAAGTTGATATCAGAAGTTAGACCAAAGACACTCCTACCAGGATTCACTAAAGCAAAACAGACTCAACCTTTGAAGACTGCTGCAAGTGGGTTTGAAGCAAGAGTAGTTACTGGAAAGGAAGCAAGAGATAAAACTGGACTGGGAAGTGCTGATGAAAGAAGAATACAGAACACTACCAATGATCCAACTTCCTTGAGTGAACTAGGTATTGGAGCAACTCCTGAGAGATTGAATCAACTGGAATCTGTACAAATGGTTTACCATACCTACTTGAAAGAACACATCTTGTTGTACTTCATGACAGATGGTAGGGTTTATCATATAAGGCAAAATGTCATTCCATTGAAGTATTTTAAAGAATTGGAGCATGTACTATTCTTACTTCAAGTGGATGACAGATTGAAAGGAACTGCTGCAAACTATTTGAAGGATCAGATTCAGAGACAGAAAAGGCTTTATTCTGTTAAGTCTGACAGCACATATGTTCCAAAGTACAGAGATCGCAAGGGTGATATAGTTGAAATGAAGCCCAACACTGCTCAAATTATAACTACCTTTCTAGGGTACAGGGCTGTGGAATTCAATCTTGAGTCTGATAAAGCTTATCTGATCAGACTGGATCAGGATATAAGAAAAGCAAAGAATAATGATCTCAGGGCTGCAATCTTTCAAATTGGTGAAGATACTGCAGAGCTTAAAGATGCTAAAAGGAGGATGATTGATGAACTTAGATATGCTGAGAGATGTTTGTTGAAGAACTATCTCAGAACAACTCCTGACATCAGAGAGATCAGAAGATGAAGCCAAGTCAAGATCTACAACTGCTTAAATTCTGATATTTGTACAGACTGAAGTTGTTATCAGAAGTTAAATATTGGTAAAGCTTTAAGGACTGTAAGTTGTAGTTATCTAGTCTAATTCTCATGCATTTGTACTTAATGTTTTTGACATCATCAAATATCTGTTAAACTTGTATATTATGCTAATTTACAAGTTGGGGCAGATTGTTAGATATATTTGATAATGTCATGGCTAATATGATTTATGTTTAGTTTTCAGATCTTACTTAACATGATAAATCAGTACTTAACTGGGAATCAATACTTATACTGGAAGTCAGGACTTAAGGATATCAGTACTTATATTATCAGGAGATTATCATCAGAAGTTGGATATCAGAACTTAAGTGCTAAAGGACGATCATATAAGGACAGTAGCTGATTAAAGGAAAGAAGATCGAGATAAACATAAGAAGAGATATGCATGAAGAAGGAGTTCCGTGAAGAATGGAATACTTGGAAGAAAAGATATCTGATTGATATATTTTAGGAAGCAGAATTATATTCCATATCAATTAGCGATTATCTTGTAACTGTGTAATATATAAACGCAGACATAGGGTTTACACTATAAGTGTTATCATATTCGAGAAGATTATTCATTGTAACCCTAACAGCTCTCATGATATTTGTTCATCACTGAGAGGTAACAGTTCCATACTGTAACAGAGTTTATTGTTTCAATAAAGTTTGTTTTCTGTTACTTAAGATATTAAAGTTCGATTTGATTGTATTTTACACTGTATTCACCCCCTCTACAGTGTGTGTGACCTAACAACATAAGTTACTCACTCGATGGATAATAAATCATCATCCGTCGGGACTATATTGAGTTATCCGTTGGGACTATAATCCTTATCCGTCGAGTGCTGCACTTTTTCACTAAGTAAAATCTACCAAGGTGTTTTGTTAATGAAATCATCAAGTACACAACATATACACAATAATTTACACTGAGAAGCCACTATGTAAAGAATGTCAAAAGATGCATAAAATGAGCACAAACAGTTGAGGTGGACTCTTGCATAAATTTATTCTATAGTAGACTTCATAATTTAAAGACAGATTTTAAGCACTTTTCTTAGTTATGCCTTATTTTTGAGATATACTGAAGTTTATCAGACTTTAGTCATTTTCTGATCATTTGCAAATGCACACAATTTCACTCCATATGAATGATGAAAATTACTGTGGTGATTAAGTTGTTTTTGACAAACAGTTAAGTATTATTTGCATAAATTCTGAGGACAAGTTCTGATGATTAAACTCTGAAGAAACTAGCCAGTATTTGTATGAAGAATCACATAAAGACATTCACTTTTTGAGTACAGAAGCCATGTTCTGATGACCGTTAAATTATGATAATAGTCAAGTTCTGATGCAAATCCTGATGGAAACTGTGATGCTTATGTGGCATTATTTAATTACTTGGCTTATTTTTAGTATTTACTGTAACGGTTATATTTTGTCAGAAAATAATTAAGGGAGATAAAAACAGTGATAATCATTTGGTTTATGGGTTGCGTGTTTGTTTTGGTAACAACATGTGAGCAATAATTACTGCTTAATTTTCGTGCCCACTAACTACTGCTTTGACTATTTACTGGATGACAGGTGTAAAGTGTCTGTTTTACTTCCAAAAAGAGCCGATTGAATTAAACACATTTTAATTATGCAAGTGTTGTTTTAGGGTTTATTGGTGATAGGATGAAAGAAGATAGAAATATAGTCTATTTTACTAGATTTTGTCAACTTATTTATACTTTCTGTTGTCCTGATACAACACAAAAACTATAGTGAGACAATTGAACCCTTTAAGCTACACAAAAGGGCTTTCACTGACTTATTATCTACTGATAATAAGAAGACTACACTAAGACCCCTCCAAATTCCTCAATCAGTTAAACAAATTTTAGTAAATGTTGATCCTCACACATAAAGTTCCATATATCCTGATATAGCACCAGTACAATCTCAACCTCCATCAGCACCTTCAACAAATGCTCAACCACCTCAAGCCTCACAACCACAGCCAACCATCAGAACTTATTTCCAACCTGCACAATCTTCTCAACCTCAACCATCAACACCTTCTACCAAACCAACCTCTGGTACTTCCCAAAAAGTGTTAGTTGTAAAATCTTCAAGAGCAAAGTCTATTCCTAAATCTCCAACAAGGAGAAGAAGGATGATTCTAAGGGATGAATCAGATGAAGATGAACAGGTACAGGTTCCCACATCGAAACCTGTAGAGTTAGAAGCTGGAAAAGACATTTTTCAGAAAGAGGTAACCTCTCAGAAGGAAACTGAAGCTGAGGGTTCTGAAATCTTCAAAAGGAAAAGAACTTCAAGCTTTGATGCTGCTCAAGCAACACCTCCACCATCCAAAAGATCAAATAAGAAGAGAGAAGGAAGGTATTTGGCACAACCTCCATCTGAGGATATAAATGAAGCTGAGGAAGGGGATCAGGAATCTCTGATCTCATCAAAGCCAATAATGATTGAAGTTTTTCCACCTCCACCTCAGGCTGAAGACACTGTTCAGGATACAGTGATCACACCTCCTGTCTCTCCAATGAAAGAAAATGTTCAAGTTGAAGATTCAGGATTAAGTCCTGAAATTGACCTTCATAGGCTGGTCATTCCTTCTGTCCTGTTTCTGGAAGCTCCACAAGGACAAGTGACAACTCCACATGTTTCTCCACTACATGCTGAAGTTCCAAATACTCCCATTCTGGATGTGGAAACAGATGAAGTTGTTCCAGAATCTCCAACAGCCACACACACTTGTGTTGTCAGAAGATGAAGAGTTTCTTGCAAGTTTTGGAGAGTCAACTCCAGTTAACAATCCAGCTCAAGTTCTTGGAAAAGAGGCACTGATTAAAAAGTTTGTTGAACAAGATGCTCCTGTTCCATGGGAAGAAACTCATAGAGGAGTTGAATGGACCAAGAAGTGGAATGAATCTGATTTTGTTCCAAGCTCCAAAGTTCTATCAGAACATATTGCTAAAACTGATGAGTTGATGACAAACTCTGACTTTGAAGCTCAACTTAAATTCAGAGCTCTCAGTACTAAAAGCCTTCAAGGTCAACACTCCATTACTCATGCTAAGGTTGATAAGCTATAGGAAAATGCTGATAAGATGGACATGATGATCAAGCTGGATAAGAACATGTTTATCAGACCTATTCATGAGAAAGTAAAGGTTATTGAGAAGGTTCAAAAAAAGCAATAGGCCCAACTGACTGAGGTCCTGCAGTATCAAGCCTCTCAATAAGATCAACTGAATGAAATCCAATCTTCAGTAGAACTTCTTCTATCTTTACTCCTACCAAATGATGCCAAAAAGGGGGAGAAGGTAGTGAAGTCCAAATGCTCAACTAGTCAAGTACTGAAGAAGAAGGATGACAAAGAAGATGACCAGGGAAACCCTAGCAAGGGAAAAGGTCAAGGTCAAGGGCAAAACAACAAAATTTCTTCAAGGAAACTAATTTCTGACTCTAGTAAATCTTCTACAGAGATTAAGACAAGTTCTGAAGTTGTGGATGCTCAAGCTCTGATAGCAAGTTCTGATAATCAAAATCTGATATCAAGTTCTGATGTTTCGATTCAAGCTGAAAGTCAAGACTCTCAGAAGTTCTTTCAAACTCTGAAGCTCAAGGGAAGAGAGACTACAGTCTATTATAAAGATCCCAAGATTCAGACACTTGATGAAGAAATTGCTAGAAGACTATTTCTCAAACATAATCCTGGAATGGATTTATAGATATTAAAGGAGGAAGAAGCTAGAATTGCAGCTGAGAAGACAAATTTTAAGTCTAAAGCTTCTGATGCAAAGAAACCTCCACGGCCTAAGGCAAAATGCATTGTGATCAAGGAAATGTCAAATTATGAGGCTTCAAAGCCCAAGACAAGATCACAAATTGAAGTTGATCCCAAGGATAAAGGGAAAGGAAAGATTGATGAACCAACAAAGCCATAGGAGATGAAGATTCCTCAAATCCTGATGAAACCAGTGTGCAAAATGGTTCAAGTTTATGATGATACAGCTGCTGAAGATGAAACTGTTGAAATTCTGAAAAGAAGGAAGATAACTGAAGAATCTAAGACAGCCTTTGAAAAAGCTCAAGTTGTTCAGAGTGCAGAACAGCAAGCTATAGAAGAAATAACAAATTCTGATCAAATCATCAAGACATCAACCTCTGATAGTGCTCAAGTTGATTTGAACAAATTGACAGTTACTGATAAGAGAAAACTCCTATGGAAGATTGTTAATCCATCAAATCCTAAGAAAAGCCGGCTGCCATCTGATTTCATGACTGTTGGATTGAAAGTCAGAGAAGCAAGAGACAGAGTTGGATTAGGTTCTGAAGAAGCCAAGATCAAGACAGGAGTTGAAGTACTTACAAGAGATCCATTCTTATTGACTGACAAAACTCTTGAAGAAGTTACACAGAAATACCTTGATAATGTTATATTTGTTCAAGTGGTACTGGATGCTCATGATAAAAGTATTGTCAAAGAAAAGCTGATTCTGTTTCTTGAAGATGGAAGAACATACAGGATGTCAGAATCAGATGTGCTGAACAAATCTCTGAAAGAACTTCAATTCTTTCATTATCTTTTTGGAGATAAAGTCTGAGATTACTAGGAGATGGTCAAATTTCATTATGAAGACCATAAGGGATAAAGCAAGAATTTCTGGATCAAGGGTTACAAAATTTATTCCAAATATAGTTAAAGATGATGGAAATGAAATTCCAATGGAGAAGGATTCTGCTAAACTTGAGGTCATTCTGAAAGAGAAATGTCTGTACTATAATGAAGATTCAACTCATCCAAGAGTAATCAGACTTGGTGATGGTTTAGAAAGAAATCATATCTCACCACTTAGGACTGCAATCTACTAAATTGGAAGTCAGGATGAAGAATTGAAGTAAGTCAAAGCTACACTAGGTCAAGTCCCGAGGAATGCAGAAGAGAAGCTAATATCAAACTTTGTCAAGAATCACTTTGGATATAGATTGATTAAGTAAGATTGGTAAAAGCTACAAGGACTGTAAGTTGTAGTTAGTTGTCTAATTAAACTCTCATTGCATTTGTACTTAAATGTTTTTGATATCATCAAATCTATTAACTTGTATATTTTCATAATTTACAAGTTGGGGGAGATTGTTAGATATATTTGAGATGTTATGTCTAATCTGTTGTGTTTAGTTTCAGAACTTGATATCAGGACTTACTGAAAATCAGAACTTACTGAAGTCAGAACTTATATCAGAACTTAAGGCCGTCAGGATTTATATCAGGACTTAAGTGCGGATACTTTAGATAAGTAAAGCAGCTGATTTACATGAAAGGATCGTGACTAAAATAATAGAAAAATATGTTTGAAGAGTTAGAAGACTTGTAGAAGATAATATCTGATTGATATATTTTAGGAGACAGAATTATATTCCATATCAATTAGAAGATATCTTGTAACTGTGTACTATATAAACGCAGCTTAGGGTTTACACTATATGTGTTATCATTCACGAGGAATATTATACATTGTAACCTAACAGCTCTTAGTGATATTGTGCATCACTGAGAGAGAACAACTGTTCTATTGTAACAGAGTTTATTGAATATACTTGATTATTGTTACATACTTGTGTTTGAAATCGATTTGATGGTAAAAATACTATATTCAACCCCCTTCTATAGTGTTGTATTACCTATCATTTTCAATCCATCATCTGACCCGGGAGTAAGAAGAGAGCTTCATCATAATCTTCAATCCATTATTTAACCGCGAGTAAAAAGAGAGTTTCATCATCCTTAACTAAGGGAACTTAAAGATTTTGTCCATTTTTTTCCAAGTCTTGTCCATTTTTTAATACACAAAACTTCATATTTTTTTGCTCTTTTGATGATATTGTTGTTTTTTATTGAAAAATCTATATAATATGTGTTAAATTAATAAATAACTTTATCTTCATGTCCATTTTTAATCATTAATTGTAAATATGTGTTCTAGTTAATTTTTAACTAACTTATGCTCTTTTGATGGTAATATCTTTTTCTTGGAAAATTTGTATAGTATTGTTAAAATTAATAGATAACTTTATATTTATATCCTTTGCTAGTCACTGATTATAAATATATATTGTAGTTAAATTTTTAGCTAATTTATGCCCTTTTGATGATAATCTTTTTTTCTTGGAAAATTTGTATAATATGTGCTAAATTAATATATAACTTTATTTTTATGTCATTTTTTAGTCACTAGTTATAAATATGTGTTGTAGTTAATTTTTAACTAATTTAAAAATAAATATATATATGAATACTAAATAGATACTAATACATGTATGTAATGTAAGATAGAGTAGTGTTTTCACACTATTTTAAATATTATTATTGTGCATTTAAAATAGAAACATAAATTATATAATTAATTAATTAGTATCTCAATTTAAAATATATTTTAATTTTTTTAAAATAAGTATACTTTGAGAACAATTTTTTATAAAAAAATTATATTTTATAATTGATATTATATAAGAAAAATGAAAATAATTGATATTAAATATAAAAAAATTAATGATATTCAATGAATATTTTAAATTTGATGTGTTATATTTTCAATAAAAATTGACATAGATGATTTATTTTATAAAAAGTTAAATATTTATAAAATAAAATATCACATATTATTTTATATGAATATTAAGTCTAATTATTAATTTATTTATCAATCAGCAACATTAGGTAGTAATCAGCAACTGAATTAATATGTATGGGAAAGAGAATGAATTTTTTTGTAAAACAAACACCATCAAATGGAATGGGTTCGATTGTTTACCTTTGCCTTTCCTGAATACCCTTTACCAACCTTTCCTGAATACCCCTTACCAAACGCGCCCTGATTAGGTTGAATCATTTATTGAGCACGAAGGTTTTAACTAATCTACCCAAACTGCACGTGCATTTGTCACCGCCCTTGAATCGGTTTTTTCTCCAGCCAAAGTCAGACTGCGGTGCGGAGGGGGTGTTTGAAAAATAAAAAATAAAAACTGAAAAGCTAGGAAGGCAGACCTCGTCGAGTACATATCTTAATCTATGAAACCCCATCTCGATCTGTAAATACAAAAAACATGATTATATAGACACACACACATACTAAGTATTTTGTTTGTTTCAGATCTTGATGGAATTGGCTTCAATCTCTTCAACCCCACGAAGTGTTGAAGACATCTTTAAAGATTATAGTGGTCGTCGTGCTGGAATTGTTCGAGCTCTGTCTCTCGGTACTCCTTCCTTTTTTATTTATTTTATTTATTTTTAATTTCACGCTGTTTGTTATAACAATCTATTTCTTTCTATTATCTCTACTAATTTTTCATAAATTTCGTGTTTTGATTTTGCTCAGATGTTGATCAATTCTATGCAATTTGTGATCCAGGTATATTTTACTTGTTTCAATTCTGTTGCTATTGTCAGATCACTGTACTATATGTTTACAATTTAAAGATTCAATCTTTATAGGTACTTTTTTGGGTTTGTTTTTCCTGTTCCGCGGCTAGATTGCTTTTGATATGTATGTTTATGAGTGTCTGTAATGGATAAACTGTAGTGTAGTTAGTTGTGTTCTACATTTTTCATGACCATTTTTTCATTTATAAACCTAGCTTTTTGTTGGAATGTAACAAATAATGTTGAGTATAATTACGGATTATTTGTGGAAGTTTGAATTGGGGAAGTATATTTTTAGAAGTGAAGTCTTAAATATTTAGCCGGTGCTTTATTTTATACATTGGTAGTCATTTTTTTTTATTCATTTCTTTAAGTTGATGTTAAGAGCCAATAGGGTAGACACAAGAGTTTACCTCTGTTGCTAAAATCTCAGTTTTAGATTTTTTCTGAATTATTCAAATACCCCATTTTCCCCGTCAATTTCACTCTCTCTGTACTTTTTGAGGGGTTTAGAGAAGGAGAACCTATGTCTTTACGGACATCCAAATGAAACCTGGGAAGTCAGTTTACCCGCCGAAGAAGTTCCTCCAGAGCTTCCTGAGCCAGCTCTTGGGATCAACTTTGCAAGAGATGGCATGAACCGTAAAGACTGGCTTTCCCTAGTTGCTGTGCACAGTGATTGCTGGCTGCTTTCTGTGGCTTTCTATCTTGGAGCTCGTCTTAATCGAAATGAAAGGTACTAAACTCAATTTCTGTAAGTATGATTTTGTAGTCATTTACTCCTTTTGTACTCTACTATGGTTTATGGAGTTGCCTTTATCATGATGTTAGGACATATTTATGTTATCATAAGGGCCAGGCAGAGTCATAAGCCCTAATTACTCACACTTATTCATCGATGCCTTCTCAAATTTCAGTCTTTTTTCTTTCAGTTCACTTTTTTCGATCGATTTCTCCTTTCTTCTTTAGTGTTTTCAATGTTGGATTTTGGATATGTGTATGTAGTGTGTGGATATATCGTTTCCGTGGCTCTTGCCTCTTTATAATTTATATCACCACAGTCCACAGACCAGTGTGGTGTTTGACTTTTATTTTTTTTCTTTTCACATTAATTGTTTAAAAATTAATGTTAATAAGTTAATTTTAGTTATTATTCAACGATTTATGTGACTTAATGTTGTTGCCCTTGAATGTAGAAACTAACATAATAACCCGTGCGAGGCATGGGTCATTTTCTAAATTTTTTTTGTACACCATACAATTATATTAGTAAAATTCTTGATCGTTTTCATATTGATAAATATTGTATAACGTCTAAAACATATCAAATACAAGTTGAGTATCTATCAATGTGTATGATTTTCCTGTAAAACATTAATAACGTTCATAATGTTTTTAATATATCTCATTAATCATAATACATATTTTCTTGTTTGTGTTGTGTAATTTGTATTTACTAAATGAATACAATAGGGTAGTCACTGTACGTGTAAAAGGAAAAGATTGAAGTTAATCCATCAAATATTGTCAATATGTTTATAAAAAGAAACAAAAAATTAACATATATGTATATTGCAGAATCGAGTAATTTTTTTTGAGTTTTGGTCAAATAAACCCGGAGTAATGAGATATTTTATTACCAAAGTCATTATTAATTTACAATTACCTTGCTTAATTTAAAAGGATTAGTAATGCATAATTAAATTGGTCATGACCTGCAATCGTAATATTCAACAAAGTAGAATTTACATTACAATTAATATAAGTTTATTTTAAGAAAAAATGTTAATTTTTAAATTCAACGTTTATGTTGATTCAATTTCATTGCCAATGTCTTAATTCATTAACTAACTAAAGTTGATCTCGACCGTGTACTTAACTTTTAACCCTCTTTATTATACAAAGTTAATTTTATAAGATGTCAGATAATTGTCAATTCATAAATTAAAATTGACATAATCTATTTAGTTTTTAACACATTGAAAAAAAACTTAAATATAATTGATCATTCTTATTTTCAGAACATAAAAGACTTTTATTATTTTATTCTATTATATATATCAATAACTCTGAAATACACCATTAAAATTGAATCTTTTAATATTGGTAAAAATAAAGTGACATGTGTGTGTATGTATGAAAATTATTATTTATTATATTTTCGAGAAAATTATGTTGGTCTCGTTTATTTATATGCTAGATATCTTGGTCATGTATATATCTAATTATTATTCAGTAAATTACTCAAATAACATTATTTATGATTATTCAAAATTAGAATTATCTAATAAATAAATTACAATTATTTATATATCGTAGTCGTAGCAGCACTGACAATCAAACAATATCTATTTTTACTCAACAGAGCATCGATGTGACATAAAAATAATTCATATATCGTAAAGACTAACTACTGATATTCAGAAGTTTTTCTTTTAAGAATTTGAAGATAAATTTGTATTAATATCATCATTCAAATTATTTTAAAATTTCTTTCATTTATAATTCTAATATTTCTTTTTATAGTAACTTGATAACTTTGTATATTATTTTTCTAAAATTAAATATTTTTAATTTGATGAAATTTTTTAAATATTAGTTGAACTTGTTAATCTTTTCAAAATATCGACTAATATTTTTTTATTTAGATAGCATAACATGGATTAAATCAAATAGTAAAATACATTATAGTTTTAACCTTTTTCAAATAATTCAAAATAGCTGTACAATATTTTCTAACTCTAAATATTTTTTTTTGTAAATTTATTATTGCTAATTTTAAATATATTTTTTTTTTCAAAATGTTAAATTCTATAATTTTTCAAGTTTCTTATATATATATGAGTTAATTTCTATCCTTGTTTTTAGTTAAGGACGGGAGTCTATATATGTTCTGCAAGTAAAATAGTATAAAAGAATGTAAAAAATATTATAATGTGTATCATTTTCTACAAATATCACTATTTTAATAAATATCTTGCACATCTCATACATTTGACAAGTTGAACATTGCAGAACATATGATTTTATAAAACATGATCAGTTTGAAGAACATACGTATTCACGTTATAGAACACGTAAATATTCAACTTGCTGAACATTAATGATATAACACCGTAACACACGTTTATATCTCGTAGTTTATTATTTTAGTTTTTAAATTATTAGAAACATAAAACCCAATGTTATTAAAGGCGAGATGCGCACCGAGGTGCTAGAGTCCCGTGGAGCCTAGGCGATGAGGCGCGAGGCGAGGCGCGTGCTCATCGAAGTGAAACGAATTTACTTGGAAAATCAATTATTTATTATAGAATTCTGCAAAAACACCACAAATAGGAATATGAAACTTAAAGGAACTTTCATGTTGGATAAGTTTTCTTACTATCACTTTTTTCGGTAGCCATTGCTCCTTTACGGTGTAAATCATACATATATATCATTATGTAACTAGAAACACAAAAGAACAAGTATATACATGGTATATTAGTATGTATAACACTATAACCGTAAGAATATATATGTATATATTTAATTGTATACACACACAATATATATATATATACATGATACACACAGCTTTACCGAGAAGAAACGAAGTAGAATATACATGTATATGTAAGGAAATGTCATCACGTTTGTTATTATTGATAACATGGATTTCTAAACACTTACGGGCTTAAAAAAAGTTGGATTTTAGGGCTGTTTTTTAATATTTTGACTGTTTTTGCGCCTCGTTGCCCTCTCACCTCGTTGCGCCTCTCGCCTCGCTGCGCCTCTCGCCTCGCTGCGCCTCTCGCCTCAGGGGTTTAGGCGCGCGCATCATTGAAGGCGCTGCGCCTCGGTAAGAATTATGCGCAAATGGTGCGACTCGCCACGCCTCGGCGCGCCTTTAACAACACTAATAAAACTTGAACCGTTAGATTGGATTGTAATATAAAGTTAGGATTTTGGACTAAGAACTCCACAAAAAATAGGAACTTTATGTATATGATTACTTATATACCATATCAAATTAAATAATATAAAATATAGGATTTATCTCACAAATATTTGAATATAAATATATCTGTAATTAAATAATGCAATAAATAAACTATTTTTTATATGAAGAAGCATCAAATGTCTTACCATTTTTCAAATAACATGTTAATGAAAATTATTAATTTTGATATATAGTTGTAGTTTAATTTTTTTCTAAAGAGAATGAAAAATAGGACTTTAGGAGCACCTCTTTATAAATTCACCATCATTGAATAATATTTTAAATCTAATTTTTTAAAGCGAAACATTAATAAATAAATTGATTTAGTATATCTTCGTAGTTTTAACGGAGTTTGTGACATCTCATGTCAAATTTTGAATATATTCGAATATTAGGTCAAGTTTCAAATGTAATAATGTAAAATTAGTTAGTTAGTAATTTTGATACATAATATCAATTGACTTGATCGTATAAAGACCCCAAAAATATTAATTTTTATTAATATAAGATATTATAAAATTTATCCTTATTGGTAAGATATTCCCGTCGAGCTCGTAATTTAAATTTATTAAACCTAGATAGTGATGATGTATTTTTGGCTGAGTCATGTAGTCAAATTTTGAGTATTTTTACAAAATAGGTAAAATTTTTATTTTGAAGCTAGTAATTTTGATACATATTATTAATTGACTCTATAAAGACCTCAAAATATTAATTTTTACCAACATAAGATGTCACAAAACTTTTCTTTGTTGGTAAGATTTTCAAGTCGAACTTGTAATTTAAATTAAACATAGATACTGACGTGGTATTTACGGGCAGGTTATTTAGTCAAATTTCGAGTATTATTTGAAAAATTGGCCAAGTTCTAATTTTGAATTCAAAATAAATCGAAATACGCTAATTATAACTTATCTTAATATGTAGTATACATATATATTATTTATATAAGTGTATCTCTTTTCCACAAAAAAATAATTATATGTACAATTTATTTTATTTAAAAAGTATATATTAAAAATGTATGAGACATACTTTTCAAATTAAAAATTGTTTAATAAATAAGGGGATGATACTGTGTACTATGCTTAACTAACTCTACAAATACTTTAGTAATCATGTTTAAAGTTAAATAAATTGCCACGACACTCACATATTATGTGTATGATAAAAACTTAAGTAATAGCGTGGTGTAGTGGTAAGGTGATGTGCTTGTAAATGTAAAGACTCGGGTTCAATTACTCCCGACCTCTTTTATATAAATTTAATTTAAAGTACAGGGGAAAATTAGTCATTTTAATGAGATTTTTTAATTTCATGAATATTATCACCATGTTCTCTTATTATATATAGAAGAGTCTTTATTTTTTACTTACTCCCTCCGGTCCATTATATATGCTATTGAATTTATTCACATACTTTTACAAGCTTTGAAAATATAGTGAAAATTAATATTTTTCAAATTTTCTTTTACTGAATTTATTGTTTAGCTTATACATTATATTTCAGAAAAAGGAAAGTATAAAAAATAATTATTTAACTATATATTCAAATATCATAAAAATGTGTGTAAAAAGTTATGGGTATATAAATAATACTTTTAATATTTTCTGATTCCTGCCGCACCCGAATCCCCATACGTTTAATTTTGCTGAATTCGCGTATCCCCTCATCGTGTATCCCCCCACCCGCATCTGCACCCTTGCTTCCTAGATGGAAACTAATATCTTACAAAAAAACCCTTTAATAAAAGGTAAAGTAATAATTATATAATTGCTACTTAGTTATTTAGGATATTTAATTTTAAATAGTATGAATATTTATATTAATAGTCATGATTCTATAAATGACACATGGAGGAAAAGAGTGCAAATGGGATCAGGTAATTATAATCCTCGATGACAGTGTGTTAGAAAACATGCTTGAGCGACATTCCCTGATGCAGGACAACTTTCAAAAACAAAGATTAGTGAATTATACAATTCCTAAGAATAATTAATCAATATTATTCCCAAGAAAAATGTATAATCAAAGCAATGTAATCATATGATGATTACAATGCTTATATAGGGATTAGAAACCATAACAATAATACCTAATGCACCAAGGCCCATTAACAACACTTATGCTTGTATAAAATAACCTACATAATTTATGAACTAGCCCCACATGAAACATACAAACCAAATTATTTTAATACTTTTTAAACTAAATAGAGATAAACTATTTAATAATATATATAAATCTTTTCCACTTCTGTTCCTCATTATTCCCATGTGCAGGAAGAAAGAGCCGTGCATGAGGTTTATAATTGTTTGTGTTTCTTTGTTGAGTGCACGATTTCTTCCAACTGAAGCTTACAGTTGGGTATTTTACAGACCCCAAGTCATTATGCGATGGTGCAAGAGGTGTTTGCTAAAAAAAGGAGTAATAAACAACACAAGTCCTTTACACAAGATATAGAGTGAGAGGGCGGAATTAGAAAAGACACCCTATTCCTTTATTTGCAATTGAAGTTGAACAGACCTTATTGAATAAATTATTTATTAAAATTGTTGGTACCTATTTAATTGGGCCAAATATAATGTCTTAATTTAATTTTATAACAAATTATACATAACTAAGACACCAAGTACTTAAATGAATTACTCCAATCTTTTGCACTCTTAACCATTCAACAGGTACCATTTAAGATGTGACCTATAAGGGCCCATTTAAGATTGGTTGCACATTGGTTGGTATTCATTTTGGCTAAATAAAGTAAATCCTAGCTATTAAGAACAAAAAGTTCATAAATGGGTTCACTCCACTTCTGTAAACAATTCTACAACCTTAATAGTTTACCATGAACTAATATATTATCTGTAACATCCCACACCGATTAGTTAACCAAGTTTGAGTGCCTTGTAAGCGCAATCTTACAACTTTTTTGCGTACAAAAATTTAGCTAGCTCTTAACTTGGAAAAAATAAAAAAGTTTAGCTCTTTTCAACTGGCCTGTGATGGGTTGTTGAAGGTCCCAGTACGAGTTAGGCCTTTCGCTTTGGGTACTGATCGTTACAAATGGTATTAGGATAAAAGCTCCACCCGAGCAGAAGTGTTTTACGCATCACTTAAAACTTCTTAGTCTGTGGGCTTGACAGGGACGTTGACCCAACAAAGTAGAGGTGTTTCTCAGTTATTAAGTGAGTCTGAATGCCTTGGCGGCTGGAAAGCAGGGGTGCAGCACCTACCTAGCGTACTGCGCACCCGATACGTTCGGGTGCGGCGGTGCGCGGTGGTGCGGCCAGATACGTACGGGATTCGCCACCTGGCGTGTCACCGTACTTTGCTGCTCCGATTCGTGGGTGGTGCGGGAAGGGGGTGCGGTAATGGCATGAATCGTAATTACAGGACAAGAGTGTGATGAGAAAAAGATAATTGTTGTCGTCACCGTCGTCACCGTCGTCTTCTCGTCGCCGTTTTCCGGCATTCAGTTTTCCGGCGTTCTATGGTCGTAGTACAATACAATGTCTAATTCGTAGTACAGTGTCTAATGTGTGTGTATATATGGCTGATGTGTGTATATATATGGCTGTATATAATATATTGCGAAAGGGAGCAAGAAAGTAATAAGTCACATGGCGTGCACAAATTTCTAGGTTATTATAATATTATTAAACATTGAGTGGTCATATCAAGGTTACACTCTTCGTTTTAACCTTTCATTCTATCTCAAATACAGATCACCACACCCAAAACACCATAATTTGAAAATAAAATTGAATTTGAAAATTTTATATTTAAATAAATATATTAATTAAAACAAAACTATAATACTTTATTTAATATTTTTGTCATATATAATAAATATATTTCTATTTTATTGTACCGTATCCCGCCGCACCCGAATCCCCATATTTTGAAAATCGCCGAATTCGCGTATCCCCGCACTGCGCACCGCCATACCCGCACCCGCACCCATGCTTCACAGCTTGGCGGGCACAAGCTGAGTAAAAGTAAGTTTGATTGCCTTTATATGCACAACTTACAACTACAGTAATGTGTAGGGAAGTCGCTATTTGGGTCGGCCTTCTGTAAATTGTTGAATGATTTTTTACGCTTTATGCCCGTTGTCCCAACTTGGGGAGGTTAAATTACTAATGACATATAAGTGAGAAAAGAAAATCGCAGTTGTCCTTACCGATGTCAATTTGGCAGATTTCATGTTAATGAGAGTGCAGATAGATTGCTTCTAACTCATCCTTTTTAGGAAAAGAAATTCCACTAATTGATTCTTTAATCCCGTACTTTATTAGGATTTTTTTTCATTCTTGCGTTGAGTTTCATGCATGAAACAGAGTCGTATGGAAAATTTATTTCCACTGTAGATTGATTGCTTCAAGCCTGTACTTTATTAGGGTTTTTATTTCATCCTTGCGTTGAGTTTCATGCATGAAACAGAGTTCTACGGAATTGATCTAGAAAATTTCCTTCCCTTAGCGACCTTATTTCTCAATGTTACAAAGAAGAAAGTTATGAAGTATTTAGTGGTTCTTGTTGAATAGGTTGTATTTTCTGTCAAAATTTTGAAAAGTGCAGCATTCCCAAATTCCTTAACATGTTGTATATGTTAAATGTAGTCTTAAGTTGATTTGCTGTGCGTAATCACTACTGGGCAGCATTTTGGCTCACAATAGATACCGTAATTGTTTAACATATAAATTGAGGCTCATGATTCGTACGTGACCAAGAAAAATGCCCAAAGAACTGGAAAAGCTGTAATGTACTCTTTAATCTTTATGGTAGTTACATTTCATCAATGGAAAATTTTAAACATTGTAGAGGTATTGTACAGGTTGGAAACTGTATGCCAGATGGCTGGAATTCTCAATTTAATTCAATTACGGATGTTTTAATTATTTAGTGTGTGTATTTGGAGTTCTTATATTGAATTCTGTTATGGTAGCTGTTCTGAAGCACCTTTTTTTTTCTGATGGATAGGAAGCGTCTGTTTAGCTTCATCAATGATCTTCCTACTGTATTTGAAGTTGTAACAGAAAGAAAAGCTGTGAAAGAGAAGCCCAGTGGGGATAGTGGTAGCAAATCTCGGGGCAGCACAAAGGTGAGATGGGAAGATATTGGATGATATTGTTTTCTCTATAAAGATATCTTCTGCGTTGGTTTTTCTTTTTTAAGAGGAATGTATAATTGGAGAATCAAGAAAGGTTTAAATACAATACAAACTTTTTATAAGTATATACTGCATGGTTGCAGTCTTCTTGTTTAACAATTTTAAGTAAGATGAAACTTGAGGTGAAGAATATTACATGATAAGAATGATGCTTTCTGAAAGTCGTGCTTTAGGATGTAACCTTGTTCTCCCGGTTTAGTGTTGGAGTATTATTGGCTGATTGAATGTAATCATTTATGACATCTTTCTATGTAGAGGTCAAGTGACGGACATGTGAAGAGCATCCCAAAAATGGTTGATGAAAATTTCGAAGAGGATGATGAACATAGCGAAACCTTGTGTGGAAGCTGCGGTGGAAATTATAATGCAGATGAATTCTGGATCGGCTGCGACATATGTGAGAGGTGGTACCATGGAAAATGTGTAAAAATAACACCTGTGAAAGCCGAGAGCATAAAACAATACAGATGCCCATCTTGTATGAAGCGTGGAAGACAGTAGGGCCAGTTAAGGCAGTATATGAGGGTTAATGGTTCATATTTGTGGCTAACAAAGTAGTTTAGCTATATCACCCCTGAAATTTCTGTAATGAATTTGTTGTTATTATGTGTGTATGTAACATTTCTCCAAATGGGCTGAAGTGATATCTTCCCATATTGAATTATAGCTCTAGTGCTTGCTTATTTAGATGATTCCTTTAATTTATTCTGATGCTTATATTGTAACCTCTATCAAAGTACTTAATTAATGAGTTTATATGATTTAGATTGTTGATTGAATACAGGTTCATTATACGAGTCACTGGGGATAGTGAGTCTCCTTTTGATGACCTAAATTAACCTGGAAGGGCTTCGTGTATCATAG
Source organism: Apium graveolens (assembly GCF_009905375.1). Taxonomy (NCBI): domain Eukaryota; kingdom Viridiplantae; phylum Streptophyta; class Magnoliopsida; order Apiales; family Apiaceae; genus Apium; species Apium graveolens. The sequence continues at coordinate 196,984,933 of NC_133651.1, forward strand.
CTGCTATTTTTTTTTTCTGTAACAAAAGCTAATCACCCTTAGTTTTCTGTACCTGTCTGATACTGAATAGGTATTTGGATTGTAAACCGTGGTCTCTGTTTTTTGCATTCTCACATTTCCATGCAACATAGAACACCTTCGCCTCAACATTCCTTTTTGCTCAACATTCTGGAATGTAACTCTTCTCCAGGATCACACCTATTTATATGCAACAGGCCAGGACGGTTTGGCTGTTATAAGATGGGTTCTACTTCTACTCGCTCTGATCGTTCTGGAATGGAGCTATTGGATTGGACTCAAGAAAAACATTAAAAGTTAAAGTCTATTGCAGAAACTTTCAGTAGTAGATTCTAGAAACAAACGGCCAGGTTAAAGCTATGCAATGAAACATTGTTCCGGAAGGGGCTTATAATAACCCTTTTGCCCTTGGTACTTCATTTTTGGGTATTTCATTTCGGAAGGCTGTAATTACCTCTTCTGCGTAAGGGGTGTGCACATCATCTTTAAGAATGTGTTTGAATATTTATTGGACTTGTATTTGTATGAGCTAGTCATTTTTATGTTCTTAATTTGGTTTTAGTTTGTTAGTTAAATGGTATGAAATGATTTGGATTTGGATAGGATGGTTTGATGTTTGAACGATTAAAACAGTTAGCAGGATTTAGCAAAAAAAAAAACAGTTAGCACGATTTGATACCAAGGTTTTGTTTTTTAGATTTGTTTATGTTCTTGATTTGGATTTGATTAAAGTGTTTAAAATGGTTTGGCTTCATTAGATGTTTGGATTTGGATTTAGTTATTGTTAGAAAATTAGGATTTTAGAGCTTAATTTAATTATGTTCTTGATATTAATCCTAAAATCTAATGATTGAAAATTGTTCAATGATATTTGAACTTAAATTTTCATGTATGGTTTTAAGAATTTTCTTAATGAAATCCATATGAAATGAGAGTTAAAGTAGTTTGGAAAAACTTGGAAAAATTTGAGAATGTTTGTCCCACATTGAAATAAATAAAGGAGGGTGTGTGCTTTATATGGTATTACCCACATGAGTAGTATACAACTACTAAGGTGTGTGATGGTCCATTGTGTTGTTGTGTGCTTCACGCGCGCCCCGCCACGCACCGGACCGGGTCGGGTCGAAGGGCGATTTGGGCGAATATCTCGGCGTCTCGCGTATGCGAGGCGACCTGGGCGAGGATTTTATTGAACCTGCGAATAATCTGATCTGTAACAAGTTCTGATATCAGAATCAGAACTTAAGAACTGATGAATAAAATCAGAACTTAACAAGTTCTGATATCAGAATCAAAACTTAAGTTCTGATATCAGATCAGAAATTATCTTAAGTTCTGATAATAATGTGGGTGTTAATGTGAAAAGCTGTTACAAATAATTTAAATTCAAAATCTGATCAGTTTTGATTTTTTCATTAATGAAGCAGTTTAATTCAGACATTAAGTGTGTTGACAGTTTCATTTTTTCTCTCCTATAAATAGAGGCTAAACTGAATGTATAAAATAGATACACACTACATTCTCTTCTCTTCTCTTCAACCTCTCTGCATTTCTCTCCCAAAAGTCCTGAAGTGCTGATATTTTCCGGTGACTGAGGTGCTGGTCGAAGTGGAGCTATTGTTGCTGCTGTTAACATAAACTCCGAGCTGTTTTATCCTGGTGGAGATATTGTGCGCATCCCAAACGCAGCAGGTAGGGGCAATATTCTCTTCAAGAGCAGCCAGGACTTCGAGCAAGGCCTGGTGACTCAGCTGTGATCATTTTTCTTGGCATTTTGTATCTGTAAACCTTTATTTCAGTCACTGTTAAAAGCTATGGTTTCGGGTACATCTTTCTTTCTCTCTTCGTTATTTCAGTTACTGATTTTGTTTACCTGCATGTTTTGTTTTGTTAACTGTGGTCTTGGCCTAAAGTTGCTAAATTCTTTATACACTTGCTTCTATGTTGCTATATTTGTTAGTGAGATTTACAACATTCTTGAAGAGAATAACCGTTATATAGAATTTAGCATAATGGTTAACGAAAGTGATGTTATCGTTGGTGGTGGTAGCAGTTCGGGTGCAATTGCTGGGGCCATTGATTGGACCACCTATAGTTTCCCACAAGCTGTTGAACTAACCGGTTTACCGGAGAAATTCAACGGTGGCATTGGCTTTTCTCGCTGGCAGAAAAGGATGAAGTTGTGGTTGACTATAAAGGGTCTGTGGCCGGTTGTGGAATATGAGAAACCAGTAGTGGATCAAGAGAAGGCTGACACAGTTAAGGCTTTTGCGAAGTGGGCTGAGAAGGATGGAGTGGCTAGGGCGGCCATTCTGGAGGCACTAACAAACACTTTGTTTGATGTCTATTCTTCTGATGCCTACTCTGCAAAACTCTTATGGGAGAAGCTGGACCAGACACATAATACTGACTCACAAGGTCTAGAAAAGTATTCTGTGGCAAGGTTCCTCGAGTTCAAGCTGGTGGACAATAAGTCCATGACTGAGCAGGTGCATGAGTTCGAGATGATAGTGCATGCTTTGAAGGAGTCTGGAATGAATCTCCCGGAGAAGTTCAAGGTGATGAGTGTGATTGAAAAACTCCCGAAGTCTTGGGAAGAGTTCTCTTTCTCCCTGAAAAGACAGAAAGGAGAGATCACCTGGACCAACCTTATGCTGGACATCTCGGTGCAAGAACAACACAAGTCCAAACAGGGACATGTGATGCCAACTGAACACGGTACCTCGAAGGTAAACATAGCAACTGTAGGACAAAAGAGGAAGGCTTTTGCTAAGAAAGCTAATAGTAATAAACCTAAGAGTGACAAGGACAAGGCCAAGAAATCCAAGGCAAACAAAACATGCTGGTCTTGTGGGCAGGTTGGGCACTGGAGTAAGGACTGCCCTACGAAGAAAGCGAAGAAAACCGAGGTAGCGCAAGCAAATGTTGTGCTTGAAACCGCAAGTGGGCCTGTAGTGAACATGGTTGTTGGTGAGGCTACGGCTTTTGAAACCGACGTTGACCGGTATGTATCCTACAACCCTGTGATATTTTCTACCTATCTGTCAAATGAATGGTTGATAGATACTGGAGCTAATGTACATATTTGTGTTGATATTAGTTTATTTGTATCTTATCAACAGAGTCATAGCCTGACTGTGAAGATGGGGAATGCTAGTGTTGCTCAAGTACATGGAGTTGGAAACGTGGATCTGAAGTTTCCTTCAGGACGTATTCTATCTCTGACGAGAGTGCATCATGTTCCCAACATGCGTAGAAATATAATAAGTGGAAGCTGTTTAGTTTCTAGTGGTTTTGAAATTTCGTTCAAGTGTAATAAAGTAGTTCTTATTCACACTGGTACATTCTTTGGCAAGGGTTACTTGTCAAATGGTTTATTTGTTATTAATGCGGATCCCGTTTTGGGAAATTTAAATAATAATGTTATTCCTACTGTTAACTGTATTGAATCCTCAAATATATGGCATGCTAGACTAGGTCATTTAAACTTTGGTGCTCTTAAGAACATGATGAACTTAGAGTTGATTCCAAAATATACCATAGAAAAGAATTCTAAATGTCAAGTATGTGTGTCTGCTAAACAGATAAGGAAACCTTTTCATAACGTTGTTAGGGATTCAGACTTGTTAGATTTAGTACACACTGATATTTGTGAATTTGGTGGTGTGTTGACCAAGGACCAGTTTAGATACTTCATTACTTTTATAGATGATAGTAGTAGATACTGTTATGTTTATTTACTTCGACATAAGGATGAAGCACTTAGAAAATTCATTATATATAAAACTGAAGTAGAAAAACAAACTAGTAAGCCACTTAAAAGATTGAGATCTGATAGAGGTGGTGAGTATACGAGTAATGCTTTTAATGAATTTTGTGCAAACAATGGTATAGTTCATGAAGTTACTCCACCATACACACCTGAGTCTAATGGGGTTGCTGAGCGAAAGAACAGAACATTTAAAGATATGATTAATAGTATGCTTATTAACTCTGGGTTGCCTAAATACATGTGGGGATAGGCTCTAAATACGGCTTGCCATATTTTGAATAGAGTCCCTCTGAAACACATGGATAAAACACCCTTGGAGTTATGGAAAGGCAGGATGACTAGTCTTAAGTATCTTCGTGTGTGGGGGTGCCTTGCTAAGGTGCTTGTTCCTGAACACAAGAGAAAGAAACTAGGTCCAAAGACTGTTGACTGTATCTTTCTGGGCTATCTTAAAACCACTACAGCTATGAGATTTTTAGTGTTAAAATCTGACATAGATGGTATAGTGGCAAACACGATAGTTGAATTTCGAGATGCGACATTCTTTGAGGATGTCTACCCTATGAAGACTGGAATACCTGAAATGATTTCTGATGAAGATCCTACTCACACATCAAGTTCTATTCCTGATAATGTGGAAAATATGACAAATGTGGGGGCGGAACCTAGTAGTAGCTCTAGTCCTAAGGAACTAGAGGAACCAAGGAGAAGTAAGCGTGCAAAGGTAGTCAAGGATTTTGGAGGTGATTTCATCATTTACAATATCGAGGACGAACCTTTAACTTTCCGGCAAGCTATGGATTCTTCTGAGTCAAGGCACTGGAAGGGCGCTGTCAAGAGTGAAATTGACTCTATTGTTTCTAATGGAACATGGGAGTTGGTTGATCTCCCTCCTGGGTGTTCTACTATTGGGTGCAAATGGGTCTTTAAAAGGAAGTTGAACCCTGACGGCTCAATAGATAAGTACAAAGCTAGACTGGTAGCTAAGGGTTTTAAGCAAAAGGAATGAATTGATTATTTTGATACATACTCTCCCGTTGCAAGAATGGTAACAATCCGAATGCTTATAGCATTGGCTTCAGTCCATGGTCTTATCATCCATCAGATGGATGTAAAGACGGCTTTTCTTCATGGTGAACTTGAGGAAGAGATTTATATGGATCAGCCTGATGGATTTGTTGCATCAGGCAATGAAAGGAAAGTATGTAAGTTGATCAAGTCCATCTATGGCTTGAAACAAGCTCCCAGAGATTGGCATAAAAAGGTTGATGAAACTATATTGCCTTTCAGTTATAAAATTAATGAAAGTGATAAGTGTGTCTACACTAAAGTTAAAGGTAATGAGTGTGTTATTTTGTGCCTATATGTGGATGACATTTTACTGTTTGGAACCAATATTGAGATTATTAACGAGACTAAAGAATTCTTGAAAAGGCATTTTGAAATGAAGGATATGGGTGAGGCAAGTGTGATTCTTGGAATCAAACTGATTCAGTCCACTGAAGGAATAACCTTGACTCAATCTCATTATATAGAGAAATCTATACTTGAGAAATATGGTTATTCACAGTGTAGAATCGCTAGTACACCTTATGATTTGAAAGTTTCCCTTGTCAAGAATACTTCAGGAGTGCCTGTGTCTCAGTTAAGGTATTCTCAGATTATTGGGAGCTTGCAGTATCTTGCTAACTGCACTAGACCAGATATTTCATATTCTGTGTCTAAATTGGCTAGATATACAAGCTGTCCAAACAGAACTCATTGGGATGCTCTTGATAGAGTACTTAGATATCTAAAAGGCACAATGTACCTTAGTTTACACTACAGGAGATTTCCTGGTGTGCTTGAAGGGTACAGTGATGCAAGTTGGATAGCTAAGAAGTCAGGTTCCAATGGAGTGACTGGATACGTGTTCACCTTGGCTGGTGGAGCAATATCCTGGAAGTCAAGCAGACAGACTATTGTTACTCGGTCTACTTTTGAGGCTGAGTTGTGTGCACTTGACGCCACAGGGACGGAGGCTGAATGGTTACACGGACTTATGTCTGCAATACCTGTAGTAAGCAGACCGCTTCCTGCTATTGCTATTCACTATGATAGTCGAACAACTATCGACAAGATTAGCAGTAAAAAGCATAATGCTAAAACTAAGAGACACATCCAAGTTAGACTCAAGTCTATAAGGGGTTTAGTGACTGATAGGATCATAGCTATAGAGTTCATAGGAACTCAGAATAATATAGCTGATCCTCTTACTAAAGGACTGGAACCTGCAGTGGTCCTTAAGTCAAGGTTGGGGATGGGACTGTCAACCCATCATAATTCATCAACAGTGGGAACCCAATACACATGAGAGGAGATCCCTCGAAGTGTATTCAATGGGTAATAACAAGCTGTAAGGATGAGTTGGTAGTACCTTTGCTACATAGATGATACTATAGTATCTGAGTCTATCCCCTGTAAACCTAGAAGGTACTGACACTGCCAGAAAAGCAAGAGTATTAAAACTCTGAATGGGATCAAGTCATTTGACGAGATATAGGCAGTATATCTCTGGAGATGCCCAGCTAAGCGAATGTAATTGTGTGGTCGCAATTAGAGGATAGGGTTAATCCTTGAAGCATTCGACGAACAGGATCGAGACATGACCATTAATGTCTCAAAGCCGTAGATTGGCACCATAACCTTTGACTTGTCGTCGTCTATGGAATATGGTTATACTAAACGGATTAAGATTTAAGGTGAAACATTCCATCTGAGTCCGATAGCCATTGAAGTAGAGGAATTATGAGGGTTCAAACCCGGAAGGGTACCGACTCTGAAAAAACAAGTCATGATGGGAAATTGATCACATTTCTGTATGGATTTGTGGGGGATTGTTAGAAAATTAGGATTTTAGAGCTTAATTTAATTATGTTCTTGATGTTAATCCTAAAATCTAATGATTGAAAATTGTTCAATGATATTTTTGAACTTAAATTTTCATGTATGGTTTTAAGAATTTTCTTAATGAAATCCATATGAAATGAGAGTTAAAGTAGCTTGGAAAAGCTTGGAAAAATTTGAGAATGTTTGTCCCACATTAAAATAAATAAAGGAGGGTGTGTGCTTTATATGGTATTACCCACATGAGTAGTATACAACTACTAAGGTGTGTGATGGTCCATTGTGTTGTTGTGTGCTTCACGCGCACACACACACACACACGCGCGCCCCGCCACGCCACGAACCGCACCGCACCGCACCGGACCGGACCGGACCGGGTCGGGTCGAAGGGCGATTTGGGCGAATGTCTCGGCGTCTCGCGTACGCGAGGCGACCTGGGCGAGGATTTTATTTATTTGAGAATTATTTTAATTCGAATTTATTTATCGGTGACTTGATTATTGGGTCGGGTACTGAAATAGGCTAAGTCACTTTGTTAGTGGGCTTAGTCTAAATACATTGAACCTGCGAATAATCTGATCTGTAACAAGTTATGATATCAGAATCAGAACTTAAGAACTGATGAATAAAATCAGAACTTAACAAGTTCTGATATCAGAATCAAAACTTAAGTTCTGATATCAGATCAGAAATTATCTTAAGTTCTGATAATAATGTGGGTGTAATGTGAAAAGCTGTTACAAATAATTTAAATTCAAAATCTGATCAGTTTTGATTTTTTCATTAATGAAGCAGTTTAATTCAGACATTAAGTGTGTTGACAGTTTCATTTTTTCTCTCCTATAAATAGAGGCTAAACTGAATGTATAAAATAGATACACACTACATTCTCTTCTCTTCTCTTCAACCTCTCTGCATTTCTCTCCCAAAAGTCCTGAAGTGCTGATATTTTCCGGTGACTGAGGTGCTGGTCGAAGTGGAGCTATTGTTGCTGCTATTAACATAAACTCCCAGCTGTTTTATCCTGGTGGAGATATTGTGCGCATCCCAAAGGCCTGGTGACTCAGCTGTGATCATTTTTCTTGGCATTTTGTATCTGTAAACCTTTATTTCAGTCACTGTTAAAAGCTATGGTTTCGGGTACATCTTTCTTTCTCTCTTCGTTATTTCAGTTACTGATTTTGTTTACCTGCATGTTTTGTCTTGTTAACTGTGGTCTTGGCCTAAACTTGCTAAATTCTTTATACACTTACTTCTATGTTGCTATATTTGTTAGTGAGATTTACAACAGTTATATGGTTTTACCTTTTTTGAATGTTGAATGGTTTATAGGTAAAGAACCGGAGAAACAACAAAATCAAAATATGCGATCCCTGGACAGCACATTCCTTCCGCAATAATTTATAGTGTAAGTACAAGTTTTCATCAACTTAAAGTTAGGTCATTGTATTTCTGTTTTTTATATTTTTTTTATCACTGTAATTCTTTTAATAAATTCCAAAATCAGGAAAGAAAAAATGAATTAAAAATTAAGAAAAAGGAAAATTATGAATTTTTAGCCCATTTTCTTTAAGAGGGCATTGATAGTACATACGACTCCTAGAAAGACCGGGTCCTGTGTCCCTGACTCCATCCAGTCCTGCTTACCCCTAGTCCAGACTAACGGCTCCCAATGGCCCAACAAATGCGTGATAGAGACAACTGTCATTGATCAATAATGAGAATAATCAGGGCACATATCAGAGTATCCTTAGAATAGTATCCTTAGAACATTCCTCGAACATTCCCATCTCAACACGTGTAAGGCATCCATCTCAGTCAGGTGTACTCCGCTCCCAGAACCAACGATTACGATTCAAAAGTACCAATCCCTAAACCCTGCCCTTGGGTTATAAATAGCCCTAGGAGAGGTTTTGGGGTTAATCACTCACGCACACTCATATATACACACAGTCACCTTATATTCCTATCCATCTTCATCTTTCTCAAAGCGAGTTCTTACTCTTACACCGGAGGCGCCACAAGACCCAAACCCCCCTTCCGGTGCTGTTTTGCAGAAATCACACAGCAGCTACACCACAACCGCTACGAGGATTCAGGAGCGGCATCGGAGGAGCAGTCCCACACACCGGAGCTATCAAGCATAATATATCTTAGTGTGGAAATTTTATTCCATTTATCAATTTGAATTGAATGTGAACTTACATTCCTTAAAACTCTCCTTGAATTCATTGACCTTGGATGATCAAAATGACTAGCAGTTAGATTGAATGTGATTATAACCTTCAATAATTATTTTTTTTGAGCTGTCAATGGCTACCTCATTTTGAAACTAACAATCAATGGCTACTATTTTTTAGACATAATTACATGACATTTTATATTTAAAACTAACAATCATAGAGTCAAAACGATTTCTAATGCATCACAATATCAATCGTTATTCAACAATCCCATAAAAATGTTATATAAAATTGATCCATTCATATGTTATATATCAGCGGTTATCCCTTACGATGGCTAACCGTTGATAGTTACAATATGACTTTTATAAATTTATATTATCTATTTTTATTTATCATCAATATTACACACGATTCCTAACAAAGGAGTAGTCACTTTTGACCTCCTCATATGTTACACACACACACACACACACATATATATATATATACAAATGATCAAATAGAAACTAAATTTAGAATAAAAACTAGAAACTAATCTAAGCCATTAGATTAATCTAATCTAATGCCCCCTAAAAGTACCACAACCAACTAATGTGCATCCTCCCAAACACAATCTCAGCTTTTTCCCTCCATTTTTAATTCGATTTTTCCCTTCAAACGGTAAGTTTTCTTTTAAATCCGACTTCACTGTATTTTTCTCCATCTCTCACGATTGATTTGCATATCATATTTGATATATTTCGAAGTAATAAAAAAAATATTATTTGGTTTCTAGTTTCTATTATAAAATTGATTTCTATTAAACTAGCCACAAGCGCGCGCGCTCACACACACACACACACATATATATGGGTTTTGGTCCGCATCCACGAACGGCTGCTCCAACCACCAGGCCACCCGCAATGGCTCATTGCGGGAGATTGCCGCAGTGGTTTATTGATGTGTAGGTACGGCTGCAATGAGCCATTGTAGCAGAGATTTTAATGTTGTTTTTTTAAAAAATTGAAAAATTAATTTTTCATATCACAATATTTTGGATGAATCAGGGATAAATAATTTAATTTGAATAAAAATTTATATTACTATGAATGTTAAATTATTATTTTTAACAATATTTTTTTGTTTATAAGAATAACCGTTAATACAAAATATTTTTAAAAAATTGTAAAAATAATAGTAATATGTTATTTTATTACTTGAAATAGTTGTATTCACGGTATAAATAGAATATGACTCTAAAATAAGATGCAAATAAGTGTTTTGTAAACGAAAGGTGCGCACCTTTTGTTCACAACACACTTATTTACTATTTAGTTCCTATGATTATAAATATGAAATGAAAATAATGACTTGAAATATGTTATTATAAATTATAAATATTTTTTAAAACCGTTTCTAGAGTTTTAATGATTTATTATATTTTTTGTACATATATGATTAAATAAATAAAATAAGAAAAATAAAAAGCATGTCGCAATAGCTCATTGCGGTAGGTACTTCCTGCCACATTAGCTCATTGTAGGAGGTTGGATTTCCTGCATCTGCATTAATTAAATAGAAAGTTGGTGGGTAGGACAGATGCACCACATGTCGCATTGACCCATTGGTGGGTGTTGTCCTGCCGCAATGAGTCAATGCGGGAAGCCTGGTAGTTGCAGAATTAAATGCAACATTTACATATTTTGTCTTGTATGTCTTTGTGTGTTTCTCCATTCTTCAATTTTCCAATCTTCAATTCATTTCTACACTTGAGAAAAGGGTTTTAAAGCTCAAAGAGGTTAGTTCTTTATTTATATTGGCTTCATTTTTTATTTAGAAATTCTTCTACACGTAATGATAATGATAACTACGATTACTACACGCCCGTTGAAAAAGATCCGGTAGCTCGATATAAAATAAATTTTGATGAAGAAATATTTTAGACTGATAGTGATGAAAATATGGATAATGTTGGTGAAATAAAAAATGATGCTTATATGGGTAATTTGGATAATGATAACGATAAAGAAGATGATGTAATGGTTGAACAAAATGATAATTTTGAAAATGATGATATTGATGTCGACGTTCATAAAAATATTGTGAACGAAACTCACAGGTTTACGAATATGAACGATATTGTCCATTGTGTTAACATGGTTTTTGACACATTGGAAGAGGCAGCGAATTTTTATAGAAATTACGGTAGAAGGGTGAGATTTGAGGTTATAATTAGGAATACTCATAAGCATTCGGAAATTAATGAATCATATTCACGTATGTTCATTTATCCGAAGGGTGAAAGGTTAGGAGCAATACCGTCAGAATTTGGTAAGGGAAAGCCAATTCGAAAGGTTATTCCACGAACGAATTGTGAATCTCGAATGTGTGTTGTTCATAGAATGAAGATTGACAAATGAAAATTTAGTTTGGTAACCTTGACTCACAATCATAGTATGGTGTTGCCGAAAAAAGTATAGTTTTTCCAAAGATCACATAACATAGATCCTATAACCCAAATGTTGGTTGAGTTGTTTAACAAATCGGGTATCAAGACCGCCAAAGTAATGAAATTTCTTGGCGTGGAAAGGGGTGGTGTTGAAAATCTTGGTTTTACTAATCAAGACGTACGTAATGTCATGCGTGATATTCAACGTCAAGTGTTTAAAACGAGTGATGCAGATTGTGAGTTGTAATTGCTATAAGAACTACAATCAAGTAGTTTTGAGAAATTCTTTTATCGAGTGGATGTGGATGATGAGATTCGTGTAAGGGGTTTGGTATTGGTTGATCCTCGGTCAATCAATACATACAAGAACTTTGGTGATGTGGTTACGTTCGACTCAACTTACCGGATAAATAGGTATTGTATGCATTTCATACCTATTACTGGCGTAAACCACTGTTAGGAATTAAACCCAAATCCTGATGATAAACAAATCATATTGCATAATTATATTAAGACAAACTATAGCCTACAACAACTAGCCATCCTAAGGGATAGCCGTTGAAGACGTTGCACATCATTTGATGAGAATTTTGCATGACTTTCTTATGAGATTCTTTGTTTTAGATAGCAATGCTATTATTCATTCAGAAGTCATGTTGACTCAATGGATAATCTCGAATAAGCTGGACAATTATAAATACTCGATGTCATGTAATTCTGATTAAGTGAAAGTGTGCTATTAACTTCTAAATGAAGATACATCATCAATGGCTAGAAATATTATGTTAGATATATTTGATAATGTCATGGCTAATATGATTTATGTTTAGTTTTCAGATCTTACTTAAACAGGATAAATCAGTACTTACTGGAAGTCAGGACTTAAGTATATCAGTACTTATATTATCAGAAGATAATCATCAGAAGATGGATATCATAACTTAAGTACTGAAGGACGTTCAGATAAGGACAGCAGCTGATTAAAGGAAAGAAGATCGAGACAAACATAAGAAGAGATATGCATGAAGAAGGAATTCTATGAAGAATAGAATACTTGGAAGAAAAGATATCTGATTGATATATTTTAGGAAGCAAAATTATATTCCATATCAATTAGCGATTATCTTGTAACTGTGTAGTATATAAACACAGACATAGGGTTTACACTATAAGTGTTATCATATTTGAGAAGATTATTCATTGTAACCCTAGCAGCTCTCGTGATATTTGTTCATCACTAAGAGGTACACAGTTCCATACTGTAACAGAGTTTATTGTTTTAATAAAGTTTGTTTTCTGTTACTTGAGTTATTAAAGTTCGATTTGATTATATTTTACACTGTATTCACCCCCTCTACAGTGTGTGTGTGTGACCTAACAAGTGGTATTAGAGCCTATCTATTAACACACAAACAGTTTAAGATCCAAACACAATCATGTCTGACACAGAAACTCCAACTAAGCCCACCAAAACTGAAGAACCTCCAAAAACACAAATTCAAAGTCGGTATGAAACCATCAGAGTTCCCATATTGAGACCATCTGAATATGCCATATGGAAGGTGATGATGACCATGTTTCTGGAAGCTACAGATCCAGAATATCTTGATAGAATCAAGGAAGGACCTCACAAACCAACCAAGCTCGCTATTGCAGTTGCAGGTGAAGCAGCAAAGACTGTACCAAAGGAGAAGAGTGATTATACTGCTGAAGATATCGCATCAATTGCTAAGGATGCCAAGGTACGACACTTACTGCATAGTGCCATTGATAATGTAATGTCAAACAGGGTAATTAACTACAAGACTGCAAAGGAGATATGGGATGCTCTGGAAACAAGGTGTCAGAGAACTGATACAATTAAGAAGAACAGGAAGACAATACTCACTCAAGAGTATGAACACTTTGACTCAAAGGCTAATGAGTCATTGACTGATTTATATGATAGATTTGTCAAACTCTTGAATGATTTGTCACTAGTTAATAAGGAGTATGATCTTGAAGATACAAACCTTAAATTCCTGTTTGCTCTTCCTGAATGTTGGGATTTAAAGGCAACAACAATAAGAGACAACTACAATCTTGATGAAACAACTCTTGATGAAATCTATGGAATGCTCAAGACTCATGAACTTGAGATGGAACAAAGAAGCAAGAGGAAATGAGGAAAGTCAAGGACAGTTGCTCTTAAGGCTGAAGAAGAATCCCCCAAGGCAGCTACCTCAAGGAAAGACAAGGGTAAAGCTCTCTTCACAAAGTCTGATACTGAGTCATCAAGTTCTGAAAGTGATGATGACTCAGATTCTGAAAGCTTGCCTGAGACTGATGCTGATAAGGAGATGATGAAGCTGTGTGCTCTTATGGTGAAGGGATCACAAAGATTGCATACAGGAAGTTCAGGAAGGGAAATAAGTTTTCCAGGAAAGGCACAAGTTCTGATAAGAAGAATTTCAGAAGATCTGAGGGCAGAGGAGGAAAGTCTGATAGAGGAGATTATACCAATGTCAAATGCTATAACTGTGGTGAGAAAGGCCACATATCTCCTGATTACAAGAAAGTGAAGGGTGACAAAGGCAAGGCTCTTGTCACAAAGAAGATAAGCTGGATAGACACCTCAGACTTTGAAAGTGAGGAGAATTATGCTTTGATGGCAAATGCTGATAAAGCAAGTGCTGAAAGCAGTTCTGAAGCTGCTGAATCAAAGGTACCTCAGACTACTTATGCTTTTCATACTGATGATATTAATGAGTTGAGAAGATATCTTAAAACCATGTTTGTTAGTTATAGAGATCAAACTCTAACATGTGAAAGATTAACTTCTGAAAATCTTGCTTTTAAGAAAAGAAATGATTTCTTAGAAAAAGAGTCAGTTATGTTCCATCAAACTCAGAAAGATAGAGATGATGCTTTTTATGTTAGGGATGAATTGCTAAAAATGAATGAATCTCTAAAAACTGAGTTAGAAAAGGAAAGAGAGGTTATCAGGACTTGGACTAACTCTGGCAGAACAACTCAAAATTTGCTAAGTAGTGAAAACTGGAAAGAGGGCTTAGGTTATGGAGAGGATAAGAATGATAAAGGAACTGTAGAAATTAAGCCTGTTGTTGTTAAGCAAAAGCCAAAGTTAAAACCTGTTAAGTTTCTAACTGTAAAGTCTGATAATGAGAAATCAGAAGTTAAAAAGGGATTAACTTCTGACAAACTAAAACAGGAAAAGATAGCTGAAGTAAACATAGGCTTAATGACTAAGAAGCAACTTAAGCATAAGTTGAAAGATGTTAAGAACGCAAACAAGGTAAAATCACCTAGGAAAAATAGGAATGGAAAGGAAGGTGTGAATAAAAGCAATGATTATAAGCCTGTTCCTAAAGCTCCTAGGAAAACGTGTCAGAACTGTGGAAGTTCTAACCATCTGGCCTCTTTTTGCAGGAAGAATAAGAACATAAACTCCTTACTTTCAAAGTCAGGAGTTAAGAGTCAGTCTGCTAGATATAAGCCACAAAATCCTTGTTTTCATTGTGGTAGTTTATGGCATTCCATTTATACTTGTAAGGAATATCATAGTTTGTACTATGATTATTATCAAATAATACTTTCTTTAAAGAAAGTTTCCATTGTTCCTTCTAGTGTAAATTCTGATTCAAAGTCTGATAGTGTAAATTCTGATAAGAAAACTGTTAACATAAACTCTGATGCTAAATCCGCTGCAAATGTTAACAAACTTGATAAGGCCAAAGGATCCAAGCAAGTCTGGGTCCTTAAAACTAGTCATTAGTGGTCTTTGTGATTGCAGGGCAACAGGAAAAACATCCTGGTTCTGGACAGTGGATGTTCAGGACATATGACTGGAAATAAAGCCCTGCTATCAGACTTTGTGGAGAAAGCTGGCCCAAGTGTTTCTTATAGAGATGGAAACGTTGGAAAAACTTTGGGATATGGCAATATCAATCTTGGGAATGTCATCATTAAAGAAGTAGCTCTGGTCTCAGGACTTAAAAACAATCTGTTGAGTATAAGTCAAATCTGTGACAGAGGTTATCATGTTGATTTCTTTGAAGAACACTGTGAAGTTGTGAGTAAATCTAAAGGCAAAGTTGTTCTGAAAGGATACAGGCGTGGTAACATTTATGAAGCTAAGCTTTCAACAAGTACTAATGGTTCTGCAATCTGTCTGATGAGTAGAGCATCAATTGAAGAAAGATGGAATTGGCACAAGAAAATCTCTCATTTAAATTTCAACAATATAAATGAATTAGTCAGGAAAGATCTTGTGAGAGGACTGCCAAAGTCAGTATTTGCTCCTGATGGCCTTTATGATTCTTGTCAGAAGGCTAAATAAATAAAATCCTCATTCAAGAACAAGACTGAATCATCAATTCTTGAGCCTTATCACCTACTACATGTTGATCTATTTGGTCCAGTAAATGTCATGTCTATTGCAAAGAAGAAATATGCTATGGTCATAGTGGATGAGTTCACCAGATACACATGGGTGTATTTCTTGCACACAAAAAGTGAAACTGCATCTATCTTAATTGATCATGTCAAACAACTGGATAAATTGGTCAAAGATTCTGTGAAGACAATAAGGAGTGATAATGGCACTGAGTTCAAGAATTTGATAATGGAAGAGTTCTGCAAAAACCATGGAATTAAGCAGGAATACTCTGCTCCTGGAACTCCACAGCAAAATGGAGTTGTTGAAAGGAAGAATAGAACTCTCATTGAAGCTGCACGTATAATGCTTGAAGAAGCAAAGCTTCCAACCTATTTCTGGGCTGAAGCTGTGCAGACTGCTTATTTTACTCAGAATGCAACACTCATTAACAAGCAAGGAAATACACCATATTAGATGGTAAAGAAAAAGAAGCCAAATCTAAAGTATTTTCATGTATTTGGATGCAAGTGTTTTGTTCTTAAGACTCATCCTGAACAACTATCTAAATTTGATCTAAAAGCTGATGAAGGAATCTTTGTTGGATATCCACTTTCCACAAAAGCCTTCAGAGTCTATAACTTGAGAACAAGAGTGGTCATGGAATCTATCAATGTCTCTTTTGATGATAAGAAGATTACTAGACTTGAAGATTTTATTGATCATGATCAGCTGAAATTTGAAAATGAAGACTCAAATTCTGATACTGAAAATCCTGACAATATAAGTCCTGATACTGCAAACTTTGATGGATTAAACTCTGATGTTATTGAAACTGTGGTGACTACGCCAAAGGAAGATGCACCTATGCAGGGGGAGCATACTCAAGATATTACCACATCTCAAGAAGCATCAGAACATACATTTGGCTCTTCAAGTTCTGATTCGTCAAGTTCTGATAAGCCAAGTTCTGATAGTTCTGAAAATCCAAATTCTGAAGAATCCAACTCAGAGAGCATAGTTTCAGGGGGAGCATCAGAAAATGAAAATGAAGACAACATGGATCATGGGGGAGCATCCAGTTCTAGGGAAAACCTTCCATCTGCAAGGAAGTGGACTAAATCACACACACCTGATTTGATAATAGGAAATCCTGATGCAGGTGTCAGAACTAGAACAAGTACTTCAAATGAATGTTTTTACAATTCTTTTCTCTCTCAGACTGAGCCAAAGAAAGTGGAAGAAGCTCTTCAAGATGCTGATTGGGTACAAGAAATGCAGGAAGAGTTAAATGAATTTGAAAGAAACAAAGTCTGGACCCTAGTGCCAAGACCAAAGAATAGACCTGTTGTTGGTACAAAGTGGGTATTCAGAAATAAAACTGACAGTGATGGCATAATTACAAGGAATAAGGCAAGGCTGGTTGTAAAAGGATATTCTCAACAGGAGGGAATTGATTATGATGAAACATTTGCACCAGTTGCTAGGTTAGAAGCCATAAGGATATTTTTGGCTTATGCTGCTCACAAAAAGTATACTGTCTTTCAAATGGATGTGAAAAGTGCTTTTCTCAATGGAGAATTGGAGGAGGAAGTATATGTTGAACAACCTCCAGGCTTTGTAGATTCCAAATATCCAGATTATCTCTACAGGCTTGATAAAGCACTTTATGGACTTAAGCAAGCTCCTAGAGCATGGTATGAGACTTTAGCTCAGTTTCTTCTGGAAAGTGGATTTAACAGAGGAACAATAGACAAAACACTGTTCTACCTCAACCATGGAAAGGACTTACTTCTGGTCCAGATTTATGTTGATGATATCATTTTTGGGTCTACAAATGAAAGACTTTGCAAAAAGTTTGCCAAACTGATGCAGTCAAAGTATCAGATGAGTATGATGGGGGAACTTAGCTATTTTCTGGGCCTTCATGTCAAGCAGAATGAAGAAGGCACTTTTATTTGTCAAACTAAGTACACCAGAAACTTGCTGAAGAAATTTGGAATGCAAGATTGTTCAAGTGCATCCACTCCCATGGCCACTGCAACAAAACTGGACAAGGATACTGGTAAATCAGTAGATATTACTGATTACAGAGGTATGATTGACTCTCTACTCTATCTAACTGCTAGTAGACCTGATATCATGTATGCTACCTGTCTTTGTGCAAGATTTCAAGCACATCCAAGAGAACCTCACTTAACAGCTGTGAAAAGAATTTTCAAGTATCTTAAGGGAACAGCTGATCTGGGATTATGGTATCCCAGAGAATCAGATTTTAAATTAATAGGTTACTCAGATGCAGATTTTGCAGGTTGCAAAATTGACAGGAAAAGCACAAGTGGAAGCTGCCAATTTCTTGGAGGCAGATTGGTTTCTTGGTTTAGCAAGAAACAAAAGTCAATTTTTACATCAACTGCAGAAGCAGAGTACATTGCTGCAGGAAGCTGTTGTGCACAGATTCTTTGGATGAAGAACCAGTTACTGGATTATGGGTTAACATATTTCAAAATCCCTATTTACTATGATAATTAAAGTGCTATTGCTATAACAGGTAATCCAGTTCAACACTCAATGACAAATCACATCAGCATTAGGTACCACTTCATAAGGGAACATGTGGATGAAGGTACAGTGGAATTGCACTTTGTTCCAACAAATCAACAACTAGCAGATATCTTCACAAAACCACTGTGTGAAGCTGCTTTTACAAGATTGGTAAATGAACTTGGAATGGTTTCAGGTTCTTTCTCTAAATCTGCTTAGTTTTGTTCTGATGCATCAGACTTTATGATCAGTATTTACAGAAATTACTCTCTTTGTGTATTCTGTGCTTAATTGAAAATTTGCTTAAGTACTACCCGTTGTCTGATGTAACTTTCTAAACTCTGAAAATGATATGTCTGTTTATGTAACTATTCAATCCTATGAGGATACCTGTACTAGATGCTGACCTAGTAATCTTCAATATACTAATGATCCCATGTTAGAAGTAACTATGTATGTGGAAATCCATTTACACAAGCAATTTCTGATATTGAGCCTAGTTGAGTTTACTTTGTCTATCTTATTACTAAGTCACAAACTAGAATATTGCTTCTCATCTGTTAAGTTCTGATGCTAGTAAATCTGTTGAATGTACTAAGTGCTGACAAACCTCTTTTATCAAAAGAAAAAGAAAAGATTCAAGGATTAAAATTCAGGTACTCCTTTGAGATCTAGAGTAAAAATTTGAAAGGAACGACCCAAGTGCATTGCTGGTATTAAGTAAATATGCATCAAAAAAGCAAAATATTTTCTTGGTGACTTTTCACACTCTATGATTACTGGAGAAATACTCTGATAATAGCATAAATTCTGATAAGCAGCCGTGACTCACTTACACTGAGAAGCCACTGTAAAATGGAATTTAAAAAGATGCACAAAATTAGCACAAAATAGTTGAGGTGGACTCAAGCATGAACTCATTCAATAGTAGGTTTCAGAATAATGACAGGTTTTTAGTAAAGTTTTAGTTATGCCTTATTTCTAAGATGTACTGAAGTGAATCAGACTTTACTCTTTGTCTGATAATTAGCTTAATGCACACACTAAACACTCCATATGAATGATGAAAATAACTGTGGTGATCCATGTTATTTTAGATGAACAGTTTCTGTGTCACATTGCACAAATTCTGAGGACAAGTTCTGATTGCATGTTCTGATGATTAAGTTCTGAAGAATCTAAATCAGAATTTGTACGAGGACTTACTAAGATAGGCGTTCATTTTTCGAGTTAAGAAATTATGTTCTGATAACTGTTAAGTTCTGATATAAGTCTAAGTTCTGATATTACATTCTGATCATTTACTTGACTTATTTGTGGATAAAATCTAAAAACAGTCTCATTTTAAATCAGAACACATTTGGGTAGAATATTAACAGTCAATATCATTAGGGATAGTGGTTCACGTACACGTACAGTTATTTTTACTTGTTACTTGTGCGCATTAACCCTGACTTACACTTCTAATGACTGTTTTTCGTCTTCCCAGTCTCGGGAGATGAGGTAGAATTAATTCTACCTGTCAGCATTAAATTCCCTTGCGTCTCCTGGCATTCTTTTGACTATATAAACAACCACTTCACATCAGCCTTCACATCAACTCTTTTATCACAAAGTTATCTTCATACTCTTAATATCAAAAACACCATGGTCAATTACAATATGTTTCTGAACTATAAAACATTCAACATGGAGCTGAGCTGTGAAGCATGGCAGCAGGAATGGCACGTCATTGCCATTCCTGATGAGATATGGGACTCAGTTCCCCAGGAGGTACTCACCCACCTCCTGTTCTTCTACATGGATTACCATCGCCATCTGGAGCGATTGGAGGAGGAAAGGCTGGAAGCTCTCCGCCAGCAAGAGCGAATCATCCGACTCGTTATTCTGTTTGTCGAGAGTAGGAAGAAGAAATGATTTATTTTCTTCTTCCTGTTTTTCTTCATCGTCAGCCTTGCCCTGCTTCTTGAGCTAGGACTAAGGCTGTTGATGTTAGGTTTAGAAGCTTAGGACAATCTTGTAAAAGTTCTGATGTAATTTAAATTTCATGAATGTATTCTCTTAATATATTAATGAAATTTCTTTTTTTGCAAGTTCTTGTCTCTGAGATGTTCTGAAATGCATTGATAAATCCTGATAAATATTCATATTCAGATGACCATTACAATTTAAATTTAAATTAAGTTCTGATTTTATGTTATCAGTACTTGTTCCCTTGATTTATTTTGGTCATTCTCACTCGAATTTTTTTTCAGAATATTGGTGTTGCAGTGAAAAATAATTGAATAAGTGGAAACAGTTTCAATTTTGAATTAAAACTGATTTACCTTGATTAATGGAATTACTGGGTAAGTGGAACGGTTTTTCCTTGAAAAACTGCAAGTGGGTAAGTAATGATTACTGTTTTCCCGTGCCCATTAACTATTCATTATTACTGCATGTCTGGCAGGTGTCCAACGGTTACATTTTTTTAAAAGTATAAGTAAGACAGAGAGAGGATTTTCTAATCTTTTATTCACTTTTACACTTTATCTCTCTATTTGCTTTTACTCACTTTCTACTCCTGACGTTGGTTTTTCATTTAGACATTTTATCAAACACCTAACCGGCACTCTTAAATCTCGATTTTTCTCATGGCACCTAAGGATTTGATCATTGATGGAGCTAAATTTGTTTTAAACAACTATGCTGCAATTCTCGATCATGCTGAAGCTCCATCTGAGTTGCATTTTGTGCAAGATCTTCTTGCACACAGTGAAATCGGGTATGCATTGACCCAACCTTCAGTCTTTTCCGGCCAACAAGTTCTGACGTTTTGGCGGACCGGGCACTTTGATAATGGTGGTACACATGGTACTCCCAGTATTGTTTTCGAAGTGGATGATTCTACACATGTGGTAACTCCTGGTACAATTCGAAAGGCTCTACATTTACCAGAAGGATGTACTTTTTCAACCCCGGAGGAATAAGCTCTTAAAGAATTAATGGCTAGTTTGGGGTATGAGCAGAGTTTGGCAAAGCTTGGGCAGTTGAAACGGGCTCATATCAGAAAGGAATGGAGTTTCTTCTTCGACTGCATCACTAAAGCTTTTGGAAATAAGTGTTCCAACTTTGATGCAATCCCTATAATGAGTCAGCACATCGGGTATGCACTCATTAACCAAACTCATTTCGATTTTGCAAATTGTAATAACCCCAATTTTTGGAATTTTTGAAACCCTTATGAATAGTGCTTTTGCTGAGTATGCTGAATAAGAAAACTTTTCATACCACACTATGTAGGGGTTCTTTTATTGATCTTCTGGAATATTATTAGTACTCTATGTGGTATATAAGTGTATGTAAAGATCGTCAGAATCCAAATCCGAACACTTTGATTTTTCCCGGAAATCTACCAGATACAGAAAAAATTGAGTATAAGGTAACAAAATAAAAAGGATTTAAATTCAAAGATTATAAGAAAGGATCATAAAAGGAATATAATGTATTGAGAAAGGTTAAGGAAACCTAAGTAATAAAATCCCGGGTATGATCCCTCAAACGATAAACGAAAACGAAAGTTAAGCGAACCGTATAACAGATCAGCGGTCAGTAGCCAAGTAATTAGAAGCTAATCAAAGAGATTAGTGGGGATGATGTCATCAAACCAATGAGAAGAGGACAAAGGTGGGAGGGTGACATCACATGGTGACATAAGCATGACCAAAGCTAGTATGTTGTTGGTTGATTTAGAACCACACAAAAGTTACCATGGTAAAAGGTAAGAAAACAAAACAAAGCAAATCAAAATCAACCAACCAACAAATCATTTCACCAAAACACAAAATTATTTCATTTCTTCATCCAAAAAGCTCTCGGCTCTTTCTTCTTCTTCAAAGCAAGAAATTCAAAATCTTAGTTCCAAGCTTTGTTAATTAGCAAGGTAATTATCCAAGACTCCTTCTGCATAGATATAGCTATCCTATAAGTTTGAGCTCCTAAATCATTCACAATCTCTTCCTAAAAATCATGGAAGAAGATGGTGAATAGTGTTTTTCAAGAACTAAAATTTTTGTTCTTGAATTTTTGTTTAGATTAAGCTTGGATAAGGACTTTTAAGGGTGATTCCAAGATAGTTACTTGATTCTCCACTCTCCAAGGAAGGTATAACCCCTCTAAACCCTAACTTTACTTGAGTATTAGGTTTAGTTATGTTGTTATAGTTCATGAGAGGCTTGTTTGTTGTGAATGTAGAGGATAGTTGGTGTTGTAATATTTTGGAGTTGTAATTCTTGGAGTATTGATTAATGAACTTAAGTATAGTTTAAATTCATGTTTGAGAATAGTATAAATGGATAATGTTGAGTTGTTGGGGCGGTTATGGTGAAGTATGGATGGAGTTTTGATTAGGTTGTGATTGTGGGTTGATTGTGGGTTGGTCTGGAGTAGAATAAAATTGGTAATCGCGTAAGCATAGCCATCGTAATGTCCGATTTACTTTAGACTGTTTTTTCTCTTAACATTAGGACCCGTGAACTCACTGCTAGGTTTTGACCATTGCCATTATTAGATAGTTCATGTTACGAGCTTCGTTTTGATATGTGGTTCGTTTGAATCCGATATACGGTTTAGGAGAAACGACTGTTTTAAGTAACAACGTTTCGTGAACAAACCGTTACCACTCGCCTTACTTTGAAACATAGGTTAAAGACCTTAAAGGACTAATTGGAGTAAGAAACATTTATGTAAAGAGTATTAGGCAGTTGGTAAAGCACTCGCGAAAGAATCGCCTTAAAACCCTTAATGGTTAATTTATTAAAAATGGTGGAGCCGAGGGTACTCGAGCGACTTAAGAGAATCAGTAAGCGCAAAGCGAGCGTTAGAGTCTAAATTGGTTAAAGTATAGATTTATAAGTGACTTTGGTTTAATTCCAACTTATATATTGTTTATAGGTTACCAGACTCGTCCCAAGCCATTGTAACCCCCAGTCGTTCAGGCAAGTTTTCTATCCGTTATACTGTTGTTGTGATGTATACATTTGTATATGCATTATCTTGTGATAGATGCATAATGGTTATTTAGCAAATTCTTGTGATATATTGTAGCATGTGATATGGTATATATGCATGCCTGTTTCGTATTCTTGATACATATATCTGTTGATTTAGTTGATAATACCTATGCTAAAGATAAGGGGTATTTGCGTATACCCTTAGTATAGGGGACACAAAGGTGAACACTTTTCTAAAACCGGGAGTCGATGCTCCCGAGTATAATATATATATTTATATATATATATGAATAGTTTTTAAAACTATGAATCAAATAAGGTTTATTCGATAACCTTATTTTATTAATGAATATTATTTTGAATATTCATTCGAGGGCTTATGACCCCGTTTATTTTATTATTGAATATTATTTTGAATATTCATTTGAGGGCTTATGACCCCGTTTATTTTATTATTAAATATTATTTTGAATATTCATTCGAGGACTTATGACTCCGCTTAATTTATTAATGAATATTATTATTTGAATATTCATTCGAGGACTTATGACTCCGATTATTTACTAATTATTATTCTTAATTTTGTTAAAGAATAATGTGTCGATAATAAAACTCACTTTTGATTATTCAAATAAAGATAGTACTTTCGTATAAGTATATCTTTGGTTATTTAATATACATTGCAAGTATAAGTTTTAAAACTTCTACTTCAATTATTTTTATAAAGATTATTCTTTATGATAATATTATTTAAATAATAATATTCAGATATTTTCTAATATATTGGGACTGATTTATTTTATTAAATCAGCATCACTCCAAACATTCTTAAAAATGTTTTGCGAGTCTTCAAAATGTTTTAAAAGTTAGAGCGGATCCCAAAAACTCATTTTTATATTTAAGATCCTCCTTTCGAAGGGGATTTAAATACTCGCTCAAAACCTGAGGGATCCGGCTCTGTGGTGTATTGTATATTCGCAACAAGGTTGCTATTTTGATAAAATAATTTTTGATTACTTACCCAACACTCGGGAAGTCAAATTCTTAGAAAAAGTTAATCCATTAACAGGCATCGCCTGGGAAATATCGGTGAGTTCTCCTTTCCAACTAGATACGTCTTCTTGGTGGAGTCGTATCAACAAGTTTCTACTTGGGGAAAGCGGGAACGAGCTTTACGTTTCAGAGTCATGGATTTCATCTGAACTAGGAGTGGCGTAAGTGGTCGAGTGGCGCCGGCCCAGCCTTATTATATTGGCCCAAATGGCCCGGAAGTTCCGCTAAGACGGTCCATTCCTTAGGAATCCAGTGTTTGGTTGACAAGTAAATCCGACAGGTTCTCCTCTACATGTAGAAAATGGTGGGGTTGTACTACCGCGACTGATCATCGTAAGTGGTCTTCCTGGCGCGACAAACTCCCGAAATGAGTTCATCATCCAATTGGATATTAACACTACCCAGAGCGCTTCGATAGGAAGGCTACGGTTGGGCGATTGTTGAGTGTTGGCCGGGAACAGTTTTCAAAATGATGTTTACATCAAATGAAGTATCTCGTAACTTCATTTTATTTTGATGATATTTTTAAGATTGATTCTATACAAGTTTTGTCTTGTAGCTTAATCTATGGGATGAACTATTTATACATTGAACGATGGTAGTTCAAGTAGTATTCGGAAAAGATATAAGTATATTGGAGTATCTTGTAACTTCATCTTTTACACTTATATCTAGTTAATGATTGTCTTATGAATGATAAAGGTTTCAGGAAAACGTTGAGACAAGGTCAGATATATTAGATCACCTTGCAACAATATTTTTATACAGTTATAAACTGGAACTCTGTGTATATTATACATGTCAGAGGATTTCAAAGATTGTGAAAAGTATATATGTATATATATACTGAATATTTTGCGACTTGGTCGCGTTAAGATATCAGCTTGGTTTATTTCTTTTGAACAAGACTTTAATGAGTACTATGAGAATGCTCATATATTGTTAATCAGTATACATATTATTTTGGTGGGCTTGTTGCTCACCCTTGCTTTCTTCTTTCATCACACAACAACAGATAGAAAAGATGAACATGACCAAGCTCCTGATTCGCAAGCGGTTAGAAAACGTTCCGCAGTCTTCTGGAAGCGTTGATGCCGCTGTAGCTGAGGTAGAAATTACCAATAGGCTAGACTTTCAACTTCTGATATACCAGACTTATGTATCTATATGAATTGTAATAATGGCAAGGAAATGTAAAATTATTCAGAAACCCTTTTAAGGTGTAATGTTTTATAATTGTGGAATAAAATGACTTGTGTTATTTTTGGGTATTCATCTCTGAGACTATAACTTGTGGTGTGTATGTGTATATTGTGGGGTCACAGTACTCAGTAATTGGTTGACTATTAAGATTAAGTATTGATAAGGGAAATGGAACTCGTGACAACCCGAATCCCCGACCCCGGATTTGGGGGTGTTACACAAATGCTGTGATAGGTTTTATTGGGGATAGGATGCCAGAAGATAGGAATGTTGTTTACTTTGCTAGATTTTGTCAGCTTATATATAATTTTTGTTGTGCTAATGAACCCCAACCTACCACTGACTTAACTACACCTTTCAAAATTGCAAAACGAGCCTTTAATGATTTGGTAAATGCTGATCTTAAGAAAATAATGGTTAGACCTTTACAGATTCCTCAGTCTGTAAAATAGATGTTGGTAGATGCTGATTCTGACACCTATAATCTGTTTATCCTGATATCCAACCTACCACCACATCTCAAACACCACAGCAACCAACAGACCATACCACTCATACTACTCAACCATCCCTCAGAACATATCTCAAATCATATCTCTCCACTTCACAGACAGCTCAACCCTCATCCTCAGCACCTACTGTGAAGCCTTCATCTTCCAAGCCTAAGAGGACAAAGACTGTTCCTCAAACACCTCAGAAGAGAAGGAGGATTGTTTTGAGAGATGAATCTGATAGTGAGGAACATGTTTCTACATCAGAACCTGTTATCAAAGAAGCTGAGAAAGTTTCTTCTCAGAAGGATTCTGCAATTGGGGGATCTAGGCTTCTTAAAAGGCTTAGACGAATGACTGTTGATGAAACTCCCAAGGAATCCATATCTTCAAAGAGATACAAGAAACAGAGGGCAAAAAGGTCAATTTCAGATGATGAGGAAGCAGCAACTAAGGAAGGAGATCAGGAATCTCTGATCTCATAAGAACCAGAATCTGCTAAAGCCACTGCTTCTCCATTACCTCCAACTAAGGAAGCTGCTACTGAAACGGCCAACACACCATTTGTGTCTCCTGTTCAAAAGTCTGTATCTCCTGTTGTTCCAGGCACAAGTGCTGAAATTGAAATCCAGACCTTGGTTGTGCCTGAAGTACTTTACTTAGAAGCTCCAACAACAACTAATCCATCAACAACACCTGTTACTGATGCTGCTCAAACTCCAGAATTATCTACTACACCTTCTCTGCATCTAGATGCTGATGATCAGAATATAGGTGAGCATCAGGATATGGCTGTTGATCAGAACTTGGATCCAGATCAACACTTAGAAGATGATGTCGAAGCCTCAATTGCTTCGCATACTGTTGTTTTGTCAGAAGATGCTGATTCTGTAAGTTCTGATGCTGCAAATGCTGGAGATACTGGTGATGCTGCTCTACAAGCAGATACTGATAAAGCAGGTCCTTCAGGACATGGCCCTCAACAAACAGTTCTTAAATCTGAACTTGTTAAGAAGTTTGTTACCAGAGAAGCACCAGTGCCTTGGAGTAAAACTCCTGTTGGTCAGGAGTGGACTAAGGAATGGAACTCAATTACTTGTGTTCCATCTGCAAAGAATCTGGCTGAGCACTTGACAAAAGCTGATGAGATGTTAAATACTAATGATTTCAAAACACAGCTTAGAGTCACTGCATTGAGTACTAAACATCTACAAGGTCTCCATTCAACTACTCATGCAGAGCTACACAAGATTCAGGAAGAATTCATCAAACAGGAACAAATTCAGAAAATTGACAAGAAAAAATTGTTCCAACCTACCTTTGACCGAGTTGCTTATATTGAGAAGACTCAAGAGAAACAACAAGCTCAAATTGATGATATTCTGAAAAATCAAGCTTCTCAGCAATCTCAACTTAGTGAAATCCAAGCCTCAGTGGAATTGCTTGTCTCTCTTCTATTACCTGCTGATGCCAAAAAGGGGGAGAAAGTAATTAAGTCCAAATGCAAAACTAATAAGACACTGAAAGGGAAGGATGATGAAAAGGATGACCAAGGAAACTCTGGAATGGGTAGAGGTCAAAGTCAAAGTAGAGGTTTCTCATCAAGAAAAGCTGAAATCACAAGTCACAGGACAAGTTCTGATGCTGGAAAAAGAATTAGTTCTGCTACTGGTAAAAGGATAAGTTCTGATGAACTTTTAGATCTTGATGAAGAAATGTCAAGACAGTTATTTCTTCAGGAAAATTCAGGAATGGACTTGGAGAGTTTAATGGAAGAAGAAGCCAGACTTAAATTAGAAAAAGTCACATTTAAATCTGAAGCTTTTGGTAAAAAGACACTTCCAAAACTCAAAAGCATTGTGATAAAAGAAAGGACAAATACTGAAGTAATATTGGCTAAATCACAACCGCAGATAGATCCAAGATCCAAGGGTAAAGAAAAAGTTGGTGAACCTATCAAGGAGTATGTGCAACCTGAAAATGAAGAAATCACTGATGAAAAGGATGATCTTGCTCTGACTTCAAGAAAAGTTTCTAAAACAACCTCTGACATAGCTCAAGTTGTTCAGAGTCAAGAGACAGTAAGTTCTGATATTTCGAAGAAGCAAGTAACCTCTGACATAGCTCAAGTTAACTTGATATCAGAAGATAAATCAAAGACACTCCTACCAGGATTCACTAAAGCAAAACAGACTCAACCTTTGAAGACTGCTGCAAGTGGTTTTGAAGCAAGAGTAGTTACTGGAAAGGAAGCAAGAGATAAAACTGGATTGGGAAGTGCTGATGAAAGAAGAATACAGAACACTACCAATGATCCAACTTCCTTGAGTGAACCAGGTATTGGAGCAACTCCTGAGAGATTGAATCAACTGGAATCTGTACAAATGGTTTACCATACCTACTTGAAAGAACACATCTTGTTGTACTTCATGACAGATGGTAGGGTTTATCATATAAGGCAAAATGCCATTCCATTGAAGTATTTTGA
This sequence comes from Apium graveolens, assembly GCF_009905375.1. Lineage (NCBI taxonomy): Eukaryota > Viridiplantae > Streptophyta > Magnoliopsida > Apiales > Apiaceae > Apium > Apium graveolens. Next base: position 197,013,368 of record NC_133651.1, read on the forward strand.
AGAATTGGAGCATGTACTATTCTTACTTCAAGTGAATGACAGATTGACATGAAGTGCTGCAAACTATTTGAAGGATCAGATTCAGAGACAGAAAAGGCTTTATTTTGTTAAGTCTGACAGCACATATGTTCCAAAGTACAGAGATCACAAGGGTGATATAGTTGAAATGAAGCCCAACACTGCTAAGATTATAACTACCTTTCTGGGTTACAGGGCTGTAGAATTCAATCTTGAGTCTGATAAGGCATATTTGATCAGACTGGATCAGGATATAAGAAAAGCTAAGATTAATGATCTCAGGGCTGCAATCTTTCAAATTGGTGAAGATACTGCAGAGTTTAAAGATGCTAAAAGGAGGATGATTGATGAACTCAGATATGCTGAGAGATGTTTGTTGAAGAACTATCTCAGAACAACTCCTGACATCAGAGAGATCAGAAGATGAAGCCAAGTCAAGATCTACAACTGCTTAAATTCTGATATTTATACAGACTGAAGTTGTTATCAGAAGTTAAATATTGGTAAAGCTTTAAGGACTGTAAGTTGTAGTTATCTAGTCTAATTCTCATGCATTTGTACTTAATGTTTTTGACATCATCAAATATCTATTAAACTTGTATATTATGCTAATTTACAAGTTGTGGGAGATTGTTAGATATATTTGATAATGTCATGGCTAATATGATTTATGTTTAGTTTTCAGATCTTACTTAAACAGGATAAATCAGTACTTACTGGAAGTCAGGACTTAAGGATATCAGTACTTATATTATCAGAAGATAATCATCAGAAGATGGATATCAGAACTTAAGTACTGAAGGACGTTCAGATAAGGACAGCAGCTGATTAAAGGAAAGAAGATCGAGACAAACATAAGAAGAGATATGCATGAAGAAGGAATTCTATGAAGAATAGAATACTTGGAAGAAAAGATATCTGATTGATATATTTTAGGAAGCAGAATTATATTCCATATCAATTAGCGATTATCTTGTAACTGTGTAGTATATAAACACAGACATAGGGTTTACACTATACGTGTTATCATATTTGAGAAGATTATTCATTGTAACCCTAGCAGCTCTCGTGATATTTGTTCATCACTGAGAGGTAACAGTTCCATACTGTAACAGAGTTTATTGTTTCAATAAAGTTTGTTTTCTGTTACTTGAGTTATTAAAGTTCGATTTGATTGTATTTTACATTGTATTCACCCCCTCTACAGTGTGTGTGTGACCTAACATATTAACCCACCAATGGCTAATAAAGTGATTTTCAACGACTAAGAGAAATCACATAGCTAATGATAGAGACTGGACAATGGTCAAATCTCGATCTGAAAAAGCACATGGGCTGATAGGAATCTGAGTAAAGAAAATGAAATTCAAGAAAAACTTTACATGTGATCTTGGATTTTAAAGAAGAAGAAACATTCCATTTCCATGCATGAAAAATTGGAGGGATATTCAAAGAAATATATCAAGATACAATCTAGCCTCATTTGTCAAGATTCATGGGAACGAGAATGAAGAAGCAATTTTGCTGGACTTCGAAGACTGTGTCAAGTGTTATCAAGTAAGCATTGTAACTTGACGATTTATAAAATAAGGAGTAGCAAATGTTTTACTTAGGAAATAGGTCTTACATTTTCAGAGAGCTAGAGAGAGAGAGAGAGAGATCTTCCTCTGAGTGAAACACTATAAATCGCAGTTGTGAGATTAATTTTGTAATTATAACAGATTATTTCTTCAAATAAATCTCATGTGGCAAGTCAAAAAATAAACCACCTGAAAATTTTGAATATATATGTTCATATTTCATCTCCCAAGTGCAGATTATTTTGAATATTTTAATTTGTGTTCAACCCCCACCCACTTCTACAAATTAACATAATTTGATTCTTAGTGCTTAATGTTAGGATGAAAACACGTGCTAAAATTACACGCAAGTATACGCGTTCGCAAGTAATATAAAATTCTTTCTAGTTTGTTCCCACAGAGACTAGTTTAGGTTAAGTATAATTTATGCACTTATGCAACAATGATATGGCTATCGTTCAATGCTAAGATAAATAACAAATTGGGTTTTGATTAAACTAAGAGATTATACTAAATAGCGTTAACTAAGAGAATTGAGGTTAAATTACTTATATGAGACAAACATGGGATTCTAACTTCATTAAATATTTCATTCAAAGTCATTGTTCTTAACCTTATCATGCAATGGTGATGACAACTAATTAGACAATACTAAACTAGTAAACGCCAACTTTCGTTGTACGAATACCCTTCTACCAGACATCCACAAAAGAGATAGAAGCTGAATAGACACCAAATATGTTGAGACCCTATATGTCTATAGAATTTGACAACATAAAGGTTTAATGCGCAAGTTATATATCTTGATTACATAGGGCAAGTAAGATGGTTAAAATTACCTACGAATCATGCATAACAAATACATAAACCTATGCTAGCATGGCAAGTTCTATACCATTATATTCACCGTTGCTTCAATATAGATTAACACGCTATATTATAAGTTCGCAACGCTCATAAGACGAATAAGCATAACCAATACTAGGATATCATATAATCACCACACACTCAGGTATCTGTTAGGTCCCGTAAAAGGGCTATTTTAAGCTAGAAGGGGGGTTGAATAACTTAATTACGAATTTAAAAATTATTATGGCATTTTAAAAATATTTATTCTGTTTTAAATATTTTACCGATGCGGATTATATAAGCGGAAATAAAAGACAAGGAAGAAAATATCACACGAGAGATTTATGCTGGTTTGCGATGGCGCAACCTCTAATAGATTCGCTCACCCCTACGTCCAGTCCCCGAGCTCCTCTCCAGGATTCGAGTTTTTACCTTAACATAACCTTGCTCCTTACGTAGGTGGAGAAGCCTTTACAACCCCACAAATATCTGTCTTGGTGCGTAACTCCGGGTTACCTCCTCAAAATAAATGTGCAAACCTACACAACCCATCTTAGACAATAACACCCTGTTATTTCTTCAAAGTTGATGTAGAACCCTTGGTGTAGTCTTTTTCAATCTAAGCTTTTCCCGGTCTTGGATCTTAGTAGTTGGACTTGGGTCTTTCCTCTTTCTCACGGTGCGAAGACTACTAACTCCCAGTTAGTATGTTTAGGACTTGGGTCTTAGAACGAGCATCACCAAACTATACCCGTTATAGATAAAAAGATTTTGAACTAGTAAGATACTTAACTAGACCGGATAACGTACAAATATTCTTGAATGAATATTAGTGTATAATTTTCTTTAGATTAAATGAATGTTAGAGTATACTTGGTATTACTTCATTTTAAATAATATATCTTTTTTCCGAAGTAATAAATATATCAAGTCCTTGGTGAAGCGTTATAGCTTTCGGATCTTTGATAAAATAATTTCTCGTTTAATATAGTCGTGTGTAGACTTTTATAAATCGAGAACGTTACACTTATTCTTTAACTATTTGCACTTATAACATATTTGGCCGAAAGAATAAAATGTGCGTAATTTAAACATAATATATCACAAAATATAAAAGCAGAGTTTAAATTATATTAGCATAATTTATATGTGTATATATAATACAATATAAGCTTTAAGTTTTTCTCACGAAACACTGAATATGCTAGTAAGGGAAATCGCTTAAATTTTGTACGATTATATATATACTTATATTTACTTAAAAGCTTTAATATCTTCCCATGAAACACTAGAGGTGCTGGTAAGGGAATTCACTTAAATCTTTTAACCAAATATAATAAATATGTATATATAGATATATATAATATAAGCCTTAAGGTTTTCCCACGAAACACTAAAGGTGCTAGTAAGGGAAGTCACTTAAGTCTTGTTAAACAATTATAAAAAATATATCAATATATGGCCAAAATAAGTGCTTTTAAGTTTAAAGAATAAAATTCTAGTTTTGTAATTTAATTCCCATGAAACACTAAATGTGCTAGTTAGGAATATTAACTAAGCATTGTATGAAATTATCACTTCGTGCTAGAAGTGTATAATTTGTAGAAAACAATCCTTGTACGAATTTGTTTTTCTTTAAGTTATTATATATAAGAGCTTGTAGAGATGAAGAGAAGGTGGTATAAGCTTCTTATATGAATATTAAGTGTGGTCGGTTAAGACTCGGACAAAAACTAAGAGGTTTTAGCACTTTTAAGAGATGAACGGAAAAGTTCGCCGAAAAAATTCGCCGGAGGTTCTGCCGGATTTTGGCTTGTTGGTCGAACTTGGGCAGCCCTTTGGGAGGAAAGTACGTGGTGTGGATGATATTTGCTTGGGTTGATGGAGCTTGGTTGGTGGAACTAAGCTTGAAGATCAAAAACCTTAAATATATTATATATTTGTAAGAGAGAAGGTTTTTGAGATGAAGTATTTGGGTTTGGATTTTAGAGAGTTGTAGAGAGAATTCTTCTTGAAAATGCCCAGCAATTAATTATCTCTTAGATTGTGTAAAAAATGATGGGGGGTGGGTGTTATTTATGGAAAGAGTTAGGTGAAGGGAGTGGTTGCGATTGAGTTAAAATGATGGTGGATGAAGAGAGTGGTGTGGATTGATGACATGGAGGATAAGGTGTGTTTGTTTGCAACTTTCATATAAGACAAACAAGAAAAATCCCAGCAACTATTAATTATATAATAACGGTTTTTAGCTTTTTCAATTAATCATTAATTACTTAATTAATTAAGCAATTACCACCATTAAATATAATGACTTTGAAAACTCTTTAATAAATACAACCAAAAATATGATAATTATCTAAATATCATAAAATAATGAACTGCAAGTTTTGGTCAATTTTGGTCAAAGGTAGTTTGGTCAAACGCTCGGTGAACACCCCGAAAAATCACACCCGGACAAAGTTTCTTAAAAATTATGAAACTTTAACCATGCATAGAAAATACCATTTAAGTGAAAAATCTTAATTTTCAAGATTTTATAGCAAGTGAAAGTATTTTATTTGGATTTAAGACGATTAAATCAGGGTTCGTTTCCAAATAAAATATGGACGATCTTTTATGAAAGCAGATAGACTTTGTTGGCTCAGTTTGGGATATAATAAATATTTAGAATATATTTCCTTAAATATAATATATTTTGAGTGTACGAAAAATATTTTTAAGTATTTAAAAGTATTTTCTCCGATAAATAATATATTTGAGATACGAGAGAAAATTACTTTGAAAAATATAAGGAGGGGGATAAAATGAGATATTAATATTCCTATATCAAATATTAATTTCTAAGAGTGTAAAAATATATCTTTGGATTAATAAATTTTTATGGAGTGAAAGATTTATATTTTATCTCTTTAAAAATATCTGTTTTTGAAATAAATTTAGCACGAGCCTTCTAAAGAATATCCAGCATCTGATATTCCTTTTTCAAACTTGTTGCCTTATTAATATTGCAAGAGAGCCTAAGAAAGATCATATTTCGATAATTTTTTTACGATCTCATTGCTTTAGAGTATATTCCTTTAAAAATATATTTTGACTTTCAGCAAATTGAAATATCTCTTATATTTATATTTAAAAATATAAATTACTTTGAAAAACATTTTTGAAATATTTTCCTAGATATGGCTTTTCACTTTTGATTATGTCAATTAAATTCATTCCTATTTGGAGAGGATATACGTGTTTTAAATTTTATGTTAAATTATGCAAATAACAAAATAAATAATTAATCGAAGATGTCCTTTTAGTATCAAAAACAATTAATTATAGAAATTCATAAGTAATAAAACCCCACGATAACGATTAGTTCATAACTGAACTCCCCATCATCATGGGTTCTGATGAAAGCATGGTAAATAAACTAAGTATTTATAAACTGAATAAAATAACAAAGTACGTTAACAAGAGTATTAGGTTCAAACAATAAAGAAAACAAGCATCCAAGATTACAACTTCAGTAATGAATCACTAGTAAAAACAAGCTCTTCTTCTCCTTCGTTGAATTTGTGCTATTAGGTCTTCTTCCTGTTATCTCCTTTCTCTCTGTTCTGAAAAACGTCTTTTTGGAGTCTTTAAATACCAGCCCATCCAATCAAGAGTCCAGAAAATCAGTCTTCCAATAGAATCAGGATTCTTCAAAATCAACCGAGCGCGACCACCCTAGGATCCCGTGCGGCCACTCCTAAGTGTAGCGCGGCCGCTCTGAGCTTCTGGAAAAACTGGAAATTTCTTCTTTTCTTAAGTTCAACTGCTGGTTTCTTTTGCAACTCAACCGAGGCTCCATCCTAACACTCTTCTAGCATAAAAACAATGTAAAACCATTCCTGCTTCCGATTATGCCCTAAAATGCAAAACACTACAAAAACACATAAAAAACACGAGCAACTTGAGAATTGGTATTTTGTACTCAAGTATTTCTAAGTATTTCTTTATGCGATTACGAACTGGAAAATAAGAAATTTTAAAAATAACAGACTAAAAAATAAGAAATAAAAATTGCATGAATGCAACTAACATGAATGCAACGATCCCCTCAGATTAACTAAACCAACCAATGAGCAACATCTCAACGAATGCAATTATTCGCACAAAGTTCAATCAAATCCCAAAAATCAACTCACAAGCCAAAAACATGTGTGTGTGCATTTGCTTAACAGATATACTCTTGAAACGAGATCAGTAATCATAACTCACCACTCATCAAGGCAATCACAAAGTTATAAAAAGAATAAACAATAAACTCAAAATGACTGACAACACTTCAATTTTATCGGAGTTGGATCATGCTTTTATTGATAACACATAAAAAAACACAAACATGCTTATTTGATCGTGCAATGAGTGAGGTCCACAAAAGACTTATGCAATAATACCCATGTAGCGAGCGTTAGGTTAGCGGATCCCAGACTATAAAATCCTTAGGTCACTAGGCACAAATTCCCCTAGAACTTAATAACTCGAGTATTAAAGAGCCCACTCGTGATTAACTATGCATAACACATATTTTTTCTATTTTTTTTTATTTTTTTTTCAATAATTTCTGAACGAGCGTGTTTCCCTCCATCTCGCTCAACCCTAGACTACTCATATAAATATGAGCCGGCTACTAGCCATTTGACGCCTAGACACAACTAGCAATGAAATCTAATGTTTTTCTCCAATTTTAAACATCCATGTTATTTCTTCACTAAGAGAATAACATATATTCTAGACATAAACAAGTGATTAAACCTCGACAAACAAACAAGTCATGATCATGATCTAGCACTCAAGCAACCTATAAGACTTAGTGAAAAATCACCACAACATAAAAAGACTATTGCAACAAAAAGAAATGTTGTTGTAGGTTCAAAATATGTTGCTGTAGGCCCAAAAAATTCAAAGGAAACACTTCTATGGTGTTGGTTTTTTCGATGTTGCCTTTGAGGTCTATAGCAACACCATCCTACTCTATGCCAACATCACGTCTTGTGTTGAACTAGACTGTCTATGGAAATAATATATGTATCATACACCAACACAAGTAAGTGTTGCCTTTGAATTAAATAATCCGAAAAATGGTAATAGGGCCCATAATTGGCACATCAGCAAATGTGGCTCCAACATGAGCCACGTCAGCACAAGTGGGGGGTCATCATCTTCCAACATTTTTTAGTAATTTTTTATTTCACAATACTTTAAAATAATAATTGAAATACTTTTTGTATGATATACAAAACAAGTGAACAACTAAATCTATTCAATTATCAAATAAATACAACCTGGTATTTCATTTCCACTATATACAACATCATACTACATAATAATCCAAACAACAGTCTCAACCAACTACAAGAGTGTCTCTAAACATAATATTAAACAAATACAAAAGCATTTTTAATTAGGCGATGCACAATTCTCCGACAAACTCCAAAACCAAATTAAGTGATAGATTTTTATTTTCAGTTGTCGAAAAGAAAAAAAATATAATAACAACCACATTTGGGGGATCCATAATGCGTATAATTTGCAGCTCTGTGTTCTTGTTTCTCTTATCTTGAAGAACCTTTTTAGTAGCAACAGTTTCACAGTTCTCAGCATTATGCCTATAACAACCATGTAAAATATCACAGTTATTGAGCAAATATACCAAGTATATGCGGCTATATATGTAATAACCCCAAATTTTGGAATTTTTGAAACCCTTATGAATAGTGCTTTTTGCTGATTATGCTGAATAAGAAAACTTTTCATGCCACACTATGTAGGGGTTCTTTTATTGATCTTCTGGGATATTATTAGTACTCTATGTGGTATATAAGTGTATGTAAAGATCGTCAGAATCCAAATTCGAACACTTTGATTTTTTCCCGAAAATCTACCAGATACAGAAAGAATTGAGTATAAGGTAACATAATAAAAAGGATTTAAATTCGAGGATTATAAGAGAGGATCATAAAAGGAATATAATGTATTGAGAAAGGTTAAGGAAACCTAAGTAATAAGATCCCGGGTATGATCCCTCAAACGATAAACGAAAACGAAAGTTAAGCGAACCATATAACAGATCAGCGGTCATTAGCCAAATAATTAAAAGCTAATCAAAGAGATTAGTGGGGATGATGTCATCAAACCAATAAGAAGAGGACAAAGGTGGGAGGGTGACATCACATGGTGACATAAGCATGACCAAGCAAAGTGTGTTGTTGGTTGAATTAGAACCACACAAAAGTTACCATGATAAAAGGTAATAAAACAAAACAAAACAAATCAAATTGTCAACCAACCAAGCCAAAAAATTTCATTTTCACCAAAAACACAAATTTATTTCATCTTCTTCATCAAAGCTCTCGGCTTTTCTTCTTTTCCAAAGAAAGAAAAATCAAAATCCTAGTTCCAAGCTTTGTTAATTAGCAAGGTAATTATCTAAGACTCCTTATGCCTAGATATAGCTATCCTACAAGTTTCAGCTCCTAAATCATTCATAATATCTTCCTAAAAATCATGTAAGAAGATGGTGAATAGTGTTTTTCAAGAACTAAAATTTTTGTTCTTGAGTTTTTGTTTAGATTAAGCTTGGATAAGGACTTTTAAGGGTGATTCCAAGCAAATTACTTGATTCTCCACTCTCCAAGGAAGGTATAACCCCTCCAAACCCTAACTTTATTTGAGTAATTAGGTTTAGTTTTGTTGTTATAATTCATGAGAGGCTTTTTGTTGTGAATGTAGAGATTAGTTGGTTTTGTGAAGTTTTGGAGTGGTAATTCTTGGATTGTTGATTAATGAACTTAAGTGTAGTTTAAATTCATGTTTAAGAATAGTATAAATTGATAATGTGGAGTTGTTGGGGCTGTTATGATGAAGTATGGATGGAGTTTTGGTTGGGATGTTGATTGTGAATTGATTGTGAGATGATTTGTAGTGGTTTAAATTTGGGTAATCGCGTAAACATAGTCGTCGTAATGTCCGAGTTACTTTAGACTGTTTTTGTTCTTAACATTAGGACCCGTAAACTCACTGCTAGGTTTTTATCATTGCCATGATTAGATAGTTCATGTTACGAGCTTCGTTTTGATATGTGGTTTGTTTGAATCCGATGTACGGTTTAGGAGAAACGACCGTTTTAAGTAACGGCGTTTCGCGAACAAACCATTACCCCTCCCCTTACCTTGAAACTTTGGTTAAGGACCTTAAATGACTAATTGGGGTATGAAACATTTATTTAAAGTGTATTAGGCAGTTGGTAAGGTACTTGCGAAAGAATCGCCTTAAAACCCTTAATGGTTAATTTATTAAAAATGGCGGAGCCGAGGGTACTCGAGCGACTTAAGTGAATCGTTAAGCGCGAAAGCGAACGTTATGACTCTAAATGGTTAAAGTCTAGTTTCTTAAGCGACCGTGGTTTAATTCCGGCTTATGTTGTTGTTCATAGGTTACCGGACCCACTCTAAGCTTAAGTCTAATCCGGGAACACTCAGGCAAGTTTTCTATCCGTTATACTGTTGTTGTGATGTATACATTTGTACATGCATTATCTTGTGATAGATGCCTAATGGTTATTTAGCAAATTCTTGCAATATATTGTAGCAGGTGATATGGTATATATGCATGCCTGTTTTGTAATCTTGATACATATATCTGTTGATTCAGTTGATAATACCTATGCTAGAGATAAGCGGTATTTGCATATACCCTTAGTATAGGGGACCCAAAGGTGAATATTTTTCTAAAACCGGGAGTCGAGGCTCCTGAGTATAATATATATATATATATATATATATATTTATATATATATGAATAGTTTTCAAAACTATGAATCGAATAAGGTTTATTCGATAACTTTATTTTATTTATGAATATTATTTTGAATATTCATTCGAGGGCTTATGACCCCGTTTATTTTATTAATGAATATTATTTTAAATATTCATTCGAGGACTTATGACTCCGCTTAATTTATTAATGAATATTATTATTTGAATATTCATTCAAGGACTTATGACTCCGATTATTTACTAATTATTATTCTTAATTTTATTAAAGAATAATGTGTCGATAATCAAACTTACTTTTGATTATTCAAATAAAGATAGTACTTTCGTATAAGTATATCTTTGGTCATTTAATATTCATTGCAAGTATAAGTTTTAAAACTTCTACTTCAATTATTTTTATAAAGATTATTCTTTATGAGAATATTATTTAAATAATAATATTCGGATATTTTCTAATAAATTGGGACTGATTTATTTCATTAAATCAGCATTACTCCAAACATTCTTAAAAATGTTTTCGAGTCTTCAAAATAATTTTTAAAGGTTAGGGCGGATCCCAAAAAAACTCATATTTATATTTAAGATCCTCCTTTTGAAGGGGATTTAAATACTCGCTCAAAACCCGAGGGATCCGGCTCTGTGGTGTGTTTCATATTCGCAACAAGGTTGCTATCTTGATAAAAGAGTTTTTGATTACTTACCCAACGCTCGGGAAGTAAAATTCTTGGAACAAGTTAATCCATTAACATGCATCGCCTGGGAAATATTGGTGAGTTTTCCTTTCCAACTAGATATGACTTATTGGTGGAGCCGTATCAACAAGTTTCTACTTGGGGAAAGGGGGGACGAGCTTTACGTTTCAGAGTCATGGATTTCATCTGAACTTGGAGTGGCGTAAGTGGTCGAGTGGCGCCGGCCTAGCCTTATTATATTGGTCCAAAATGGCCTGGAAGTTCCGCTAAGATGGTCCATTCCTTAGGAGTCCAGTGTTCGGTTGACAAGTAAATCCGACAGGTTCTCCTCTACATATAGAAACTGGTGGGGTTGCACTACTACGACTGATCATCGTAAGTGGTCTTCCTGGCGCGGCAAACTCCCGTAATGAGTTCATCATCCAGTTGGATATTTCTGCAACACTACCCAGAGCACTTCGATAGAAAAGCTACGGCTGGGCGATTGTTGAGTGTTGGCTGGGTCGAGTTTTCAAAATGATGTTTGCATCAAATGAATTATCTAGTAACTTCATTTTATTTTGATGATATTTTAAAGATTGATTCTATACAAGTTTTGTCTTGTAGCTTAATCTATGGAATGACTATTTATACATTGAACGGTGGTAGTTCAAGTAGTATTCGGAAAAGATATAAGTATATTGGAGTATCTTGTAACTTCATCTTTTAAACTTATATCTATTTAATGATTATCTTATGCATGACAAAGGTTTTCAGAAAAACGTTGAGGCAAGGTTAGATATATGAGATCACCTTGCAACAATATTTTTATACAGTTATAAACTGGAACTCTGTGTATATTATACATGTCAGAGGATTTCAAAGATTGTGAAAAATATATATATATATATATATATATATATATACTGAATATTTTGTGACTTGGTCGCGTTAAGATATGAGCTTGGTTCATTTCTTCTTGACCAAGACTTTCATGAGTACTATGAGAATGCTCATATATTGTTCATTATTATACATATTATTTCGGTGGGCTTGTTGCTCACCCTTGCGTTCTTCTTTCATCACACAACATCAGATAGACAAGATGAACAGGACCAAGCTCCCAATTCACGAGCGGATATGAAACGTTCTGCAGTTTCCTATAGGCGTTGATGTCGCTGTAGCTGAGGTAGGAACTACCAATAGGCTAGGCTTTCAACTTTTGATGTACCAGACTTATGTATCTTTATCAATTGTAATAATGGCAAAGAAATGTAAATTTATTCAGAAACCCTTTTAAGGTGTATTGGCATATAATTTTGGAATAAAATGACTCGTGTTATTTTTGGATATTCATCTCTGAGACTATAACTTGTGGTGTGTGTGTTTATTGTGGGGTCACAGTACAGAGTAGTTGATTGTTTATTAAGATTGGGTGTTATTAAGGGAAATGGAACTCGTGATAACTCGAATCCCCGACCCCGGATTTGGGGGTGTTACAGAAATGGTATCAGAGCGAAGCATTATAAACCTCAGAGATGATGTGACGTTAAGATAATAAGTTCCCTAAGATAATAAGAACTCTTGCCAAGTTCATAATCGGACTACCTAACGTAGTACTGACAGTTAAAATCCTTATGGGAACCCTTATAAATATCGTGATAGAAGTATAGTTCGTTATCGTATATAGTAGCGGGACTCCGAACCCTGAGGTTGAGGAGCAACAACACGATGATGTTTTATTAGTTATTGAAGATCAGATTGTGGATCCGATAGAGCGTCCTAACACGGGACCGGATGATGTTCATATTGAGGATGTAGTGGTTGAGGATGTTGTCTTAGAAGGGATTATCGCTGAGAAATATCCTGTGAAGGATCCTGACAAGAATGAATAAAGGACCACTAAGGAATTGATGACCATGGTTAGGGCAACTACTAGAGGTAGGATTGGCCGGTCACTACCAGAGGTTCGTTCAAGTTTGTAAATATAGTAGCCCCTTTAACGCGGCTTACTCATAAGACTGAGAAGTTCGAATGGATAGAGAAATGCAAGAACAGATTTTAAGAACTGAAGCAAAGATTGGTGACGACCCCTATGATGGCATTACCGGATGGAAAAGAAGATTTTGTGATCTGTAGTGACGCTTCGCATAAGGAATTAAGGTGCTTCTTATATAGCACATCAAGGTAATCGTGTACGCGTCAAGACAATTAAGGGAATATAAAATTCGATATCCCCACACATGAGCTTGGGCTCGTGGCAATAGTTTTGCCCTAAAGATTTGAGGCACTACTTGTATGGAGAGAAGTGCGAGATTTACACAAGCCATAAGTGCTCTAGTGCATTTTCACGAAGAAAGAGCTCAACATACGCCAGAGGAGGCGGTTAGAGCTAATCAAGAATATTGATTGGGAGATTCTTTATCATTCGGGGAAAGCCAATATGGTGGCTGATGCCCTTAGTAAAAAGGAGAAACTCAAGATGATAATGTCTTTGGGAGAGTTTATGAGAGATTTTAAGAAAATGGAAATAGAAGTGAAGGTAACCGGAGCCGGTACCGAGAAGATGTTTGAGATTGTAATATAGTCCGAATTATCGGAAAAGAACATATTGTGCTAGAAAAAGTGATGAACGAAGGCAGAGAGCCAACAATTAGATAAAAGATTAATATCGAGAAAGATGATAAGGGAATAATGAGGTATTCCTACAGAATTTGGGTTCCAAATGTTCAAGAGCTTAAAGATGAAATCTTAGATGAAAGCTAGTTTGAGGAATAAGATTTAGAGCAAACCCTGAACGTGATAGTCAGGGAGGTCGCCATCAAGATAGAAGGAACCCATAACATAATGGAGTGGAAAATGAGGATTTTAACGTATAATATAACCCCAAGTATGGGAGAAGGATGAAACATTTCATACTAAGGAAACAGAAAGTCGAGTAAGGAAAGGAGACCCGAGACGGTACTCCTATACGACAACTCATGGACCTGTCAAAAAAGAACTTAGACTATTATCCCCAACCACCACCCTGAGGAGACAGTGCGGTGGGAAATTCTTTCAGGACCTTTAAGTCGCTAAGCTCTCAGAATTCCCAGGAACAAGTGAACCCAGTAGAGGCGAGAGCCTGGCTAGAGGAAATATAGGAATCATTTGAGATTCTAAATGAATGATGAAGCACAAAAGACTGTTTTTGTCACTTACCCTCCTAAGAGAGAGACCGCCCGCTGGTGAAAGGCCAAGGAAGGCACGGAGCAAGAGATTATAATAAACTGATTTAAGTTTAGTCAATTGTTTTCAGGAAAGTACTTCCCAAGGTTATGGAGATAGTGTAAAAGCTTTAGAGCCAGAACAAAGGCAGAAGAGTATGATGAATTATGAATCTAAGTGGTAAAAGTTGTCAAGATTCGTTCTGAGGACACGAATCCAGAATGACGGGATGTTTGAAATCAATGCTTATGTTGGGTTGGTTCATGAAATAATGATAAGAGAAAGGAAAATAAAAAGAAACTGAAGTGGAAAGGAATATAAAGGCAATAGAGTTTGAGGAATGATAAGGAAGTTGGGTATGAGGAAACCCTAAAGACTCATAGCAATAGAAATAGAAAAGTATGTAATCATCAGGATGAGGGTGATTCACCATGAGTGAAATTGATGGTTGAAGGCATAAGAGATACATATATTATATCCCCTGTAAGTTGGGAGGATTCGAGGAAACCTTGAGATAGTTCGAAGGATAAATAATGAGACGCGGATAGACTGAGGAGGCAAGAAAGTAAGAAATTAAGAAAATTGGATGAAGGAAGTGACCTTCAAGAATATGAAGTGTAAGACCGGTGGCATGATACCCAGAAAGGGAGACGCCAGGTATGAAAGATATCCCAACATTGAGATGACTGTTGAGATAAACAACAAAAGAAAATGAGGATTTATTAAGAAGATGTTCACGTTGAACACGACCAATATCTTCCAGAATATCCATGTTATCATTACCAAATCAGGAAAGAAAAGCGGATGACCATTGTTATCTTTTGGAGGCCATATGGATTGACCTCAATTTGAATAAGGATGCTATTATGAAATTGGTATAGACTATCTGGATGGGAATGATTGAATAAGACACCTTTATCAGGGATACATGACTTGATTTATCCATGGAAGGACGCATGTACCTTTTTAAAGGTGGAATTAAGGATAGAACATCGGTAACTTAAAACGAATCCTAGGGGAATGCATAAAGGTTGGCATTTCACCCTTAATAGGGATAGTATGAGTTTTGACAGTATGAATTGGAAAGAATTAAGGTAATAACAACCTTTAAGGATCAGTGGAGAAATTTTTCAGAAGTATATAGACAATGATTCTGATATTAATAAATGGTATCTTGATATGCCCTGTATCTAGGGGATACAGGAGGAACGATTCAAGGATAACCTTAGAGGTTTTACAAGGAGAAAGGTAATATTCAAAATTCTCAAGAATGGAAATGTTGATAAAGGAAATATGACGTAATTATAATGATGCCAAGTGGGGCACATGTTAAACAACGAGAAAGTATGGATCGAACCAGTAAAGGTCAAAATTGTTCAGGGCAATTAGGACCTAAGATAAAAGATGTTCTAAGTATGATTGAGAGTCAGTCCTGACAGTGATTAACCTCTAAAGACTGAGGCAATAACTTATGGAAAAATGGTGATATTTTTTTACTCATCAGATTTTAAGGAAAACATCTTCACATAAGCAGTGATTGAAATGAGGTAGAAAATTTATTTGGAGGTGGTTAAAATAACATTGACTGTAAGGAAATTTTACTATCAGGAAAAGCCAAAGAGGTGGCCGATACTTTAAAGGTAAGAGGATAATTATAGGCTCTTGTGCCAAAGGAATACAGTGATGATGGTTAAAGCTGTGATGGTTGTATTATGGTTTGGAAGATTGACATTCCTTCTGATGACTGTGCAATACCCAACCGTAATAGTAGTTGGTAAAGGTTTAATTCGTGTAATCGCCATGAGCAGGCTATCTATCCTAGAAGGTCCTATATTAAGAATAAGCCAGGACCATGTTTCAAAAAGGACTAAACAAACCTTTGAGTTAAGTCTTCTATTGAAGGTATATGATTAAGAATGGTATTAACCTGCTATCGTTGCTTTGATTGAAACTCTTCTGCAATTTTATCTGCTTCATGTCGTGTATGTACATCAGGATCTAGAGTGTTTTTCATGAATCATGAATGGTAATTATGTTACCTCCTTAGGAGAATTCTATATGACATGTATGGACTCCGTATGGTTAGATATTAAGATTTCATAGAAAGTGAATTACGATAGTAGGTCAGTGATGGACCATAGTAATGCAGCAATGATTCTGCGAGTAATGAGTCGATTACAACCATGAGAGTTGTATGGGAATGGATGTTGAGATTGAGTACCACTAATCGGGTCGTGGTGGTGTATAAGTTATCATTGATAGACTAATTAAGTAGATTATCTACCTATTGAATACTTATTCCTTCTTATCAATAGAGAGTCGTATTACTATATGAGGAAGGTTGCGGTGCAAGCATAGAATTCTAGTAACGATGATGTATAAAATGAGATTCCAGATTCGATTTTCGATGTCGAGGGAGTTTCAAAGGTGATTGTGTATAAGCTCGAGCAAGAGCATGGGTCCATAGAATGATGGATGGAATAGTAAATATTTAAGCATGTGAAATGCGATGCTATTATACTTGATGAGGACTTATATACATATATGTTTTGTTCTCCTATGTTAAACCTCTATAGTTCAGAGGTAGATTCCAAGCCAGATATTTTGTGGCAGTATATTTTTTTCATATATACAATTCTCTTCAATTCGTTCTTTTCTCTTCTTTTCATTTCATGTAAGCTGAGAAGAATAACCCTTCCAGAAGGGGAGGTATTGCCGAATGACTATCTATCTGTGTGATAGAAGCCGAGTAGGATACCATCTATTGTTTAATTGCTTGTCAAGTACTAAAGGCTGGCCACCTTCTGTACTAACTATGCAATGTAACAAGTGTTCATGATCATAGTGATCTCTCAATAAATTCTTTAACTTCTATATGAAGGACCAAGCTTTCGAAGATGGAGGCAGCTAGAGAGGAAGTGGTACCAAGTATGGTGGTATTCTGATTCTAACGCGTTCGTGATACTAAGGTTGACGCGATTATTAAAAGGTTATGAATTCTAACGAGCAAAGGTGTAACCAGTATAATATTAGGAACGGAAGGTAGTAGCGATTATGAACTGGAAAAGAATGAGTATTGAGAAGCAAAAGCTCTAATGCTAAAAGCTATAATGAGAGTCTGTGCAATAGACTTGAAAGAATTTGGAATGATCACTTAACGCGGATTAAGTTATCTCACGATAATCGATCGTATGTCAGTATCAAGGTATCGCCTTATGAGATCCTTGAGGGAAGACAATGTCGATCTCCCTTATGTTAGGATGAAGTTGTAAAGCGCAAGATGCTCGGACCCGCAGTAGTCCAAAGGACCAAGGATATAATAGATCTAATCAGAGGACGACTGGTAGTAGCCCAAGATGGACATAAAAAGTATGTTGATTTGACATGAAAGGACAAAGAATAGGAAATAGGGAACCTTGTATTGTTAAAAGTATTCCCTTAAAAAGGAATTGATGAGGGTTGGAAAGAAAGGAAAGTTTAAGTCCACGAATTGTTGGACCCTTGGATATATTAAGACGTATTGGGAAGATAGCATATGAGCTAGCCCTACCCCCCCCCCCCCCCGAGCATGTAGCAAGTCATAACGTGTTTCACGTATCAATGTTAAGGAAGTGTAATTCGGATGCCAGATAAATAGGGGCATATGAGCGCATAGACATGCAACCAGACGTAACCTATATGGAGCAACCAGAAAGGGTTATAGACTGAAAAAAAGGGACAAGTGCTTAGGAGAAGGGTTATCAAACTATTCAGAGTTTGATGGAAGAACTACAATGTGGGAAAAATTACTTGAGAGTTAGAAAGTGCAATGCTAAGAAAGTATCCCTATTCATTTTCTATCTGATTCCGGGACGGAATCCTTTTAAGGAGGGGAGACTGTAATAACCCAAAATTTTGGAATTTTTGAAACCCTTATGAATAGTGCTTTTTGCTGATTATGCTGAATAAGAAAACTTTTCATGCCACACTATGTAGGGGTTCTTTTATTGATCTTCTGGGATATTATTAGTACTCTATGTGGTATATAAGTGTATGTAAAGATCGTCAGAATCCAAATCCGAACACTTTGATTTTTTCCCGGAAATCTACCAGATACAGAAATAATTGAGTATAAGGTAACAGAATAAAAAGGATTTAAATTCAAGGATTATAAGAGAGGATCATAAAAGGAATATAATGTATTGAGAAAGGTTAAGGAAACCTAAGTAATAAGATCCCGGGTATGATCCCTCAAACGATAAACGAAAACGAAAGTTAAGAGAACCGTATAACAGATCAGCGGTCATTAGCCAAATAATTAAAATCTAATTAAAGAGATTAGTGGGGATGATGTCATCAAACTAATAAGAAGAGGACAAAGGTGGGAGGGTGACATTACATGGTGACATAAGCATGACCAAGCAAAGTGTGTTGTTGGTTGAATTAGAACCACACAAAATTTACCATGGTAAAAGGTAATAAAACAAAAAAAAACAAATCAAATTGTCAACCAACCAAGCCAAAACATTTCATTTTCACCAAAAACACAAATTTATTTCATCTTCTTCATCAAAGCTCTCGGCTTTTCTTCTTTTCCAAAGAACGAAAAATCAAAATCCTAGTTCCAAGCTTTGTTAATTAGCAAGGTAATTATCTAAGACTCCTTATGCCTAGATATAGCTATCCTACAAGTTTGAGCTCCTAAATCATTCACAATCTCTTCCTAAAAATCATGTAAGAAGATGGTGAATAGTGTTTTTCAAGAACTAAAATTTTTGTTCTTGAGTTTTTGTTTAGATTAAGCTTGGATAAGGACTTTTAAGGGTGATTCCAAGCTAATTACTTGATTCTCCACTCTCCAAGGAAGGTATAACCCCTCCAAACCCTAACTTTATTTGAGTAATTAGGTTTAGTTTTGTTGTTATAATTCATGAGAGGCTTGTTTGTTGTGAATGTAGAGATTAGTTGGTTTTGTGAAGTTTTGGAGTGGTAATTCTTGGATTGTTGATTAATGAACTTAAGTGTAGTTTAAATTCATGTTTAAGAATAGTATAAATTGATAATGTGGAGTTGTTGGGGCTGTTATGATGAAGTATGGATGGAGTTTTGGTTGGGATGTTGATTGTGAGTTGATTGTGAGATGATTTGGAGTGGTTTAAATTTGGGTAATTGCGTAAACATAGCCGTCGTAATGTCCGAGTTACTTTAGACTGTTTTTGTTCTTAACATTAGGACCCGTGAACTCACTGCTAGGTTTTTACCATTGCCATGATTAGATAGTTCATGTTACGAGCATCGTTTTGATATGTGGTTCGTTTGAATCCGATGTACGGTTTAGGAGAAACGACCGTTTTAAGTAACGGCGTTTCACGAACGAACCATTATCCCTCGCCTTACTTTGAAACTTTGGTTAAGGACCTTAAATGACTAATTGGGGTATGAAACATTTATTTAAAGTGTATTAGGCAGTTGGTAAGGTACTCGCGAAAGAATCACCTTAAAACCCTTAATGGTTAATTTATTAAAAATGGTGGAGCCGAGGGTACTCGAGCGACTTAAGTGAATCGTTAAGCGCTAAAGCGAACGTTAGGACTCTAAATGGTTAAAGTCTAGTTTCTTAAGCGACCGTGGTTTAATTCCGGCTTATGTTGTTGTTCATAGGTTACCGGACCCACTCTAAGCTTAAGTCTAATCCGGGAACACTCAGGCAAGTTTTTTTATCCGTTATACTGTTGTTGTGATGTATACATTTGTACATGCATTATCTTGTGATAGATGCCTAATGGTTATTTAGCAAATTCTTGCGATATATTGTAGCATGTGATATGGTATATATGCATGCCTGTTTCGTAATCTTGATACATATATCTGTTGATTCAGTTGATAATACCTATGCTAGAGATAAGCGGTATTTGCATATACCCTTAGTATATGGGACCCAAAGGTAAATATTTTTCTAAAACCGGGAGTCGAGGCTCCCGAGTATAATATATATATATATATTTATATATATATATATGAATAATTTTCAAAACTATGAATCGAATAAGGTTTATTCGATAACTTTATTTTATTAATGAATATTATTTTGAATATTCATTCGAGGGCTTATGACCCCGTTTATTTTATTAATGAATATTATTTTAAATATTCATTCGAGGGCTTATGACTCCGCTTAATTTATTAATGAATATTATTATTTGAATATTCATTCGAGGACTTATGACTCCGATTATTTACTAAATATTATTCTTAATTTTATTAAAGAATAATGTGTCGATAATCAAACTTACTTTTGATTATTCAAATAAAGATAGTACTTTCGTATAAGTATATCTTTGGTCATTTAATATTCATTGCAAGTATAAGTTTTTAAAACTTCTACTTCAATTATTTTTATAAAGATTATTCTTTATGAGAATATTATTTAAATAATAATATTCGGATATTTTCTAATAAATTGGGACTGATTTATTTCATTAAATTAGCATTACTCCAAACATTCTTAAAAATGTTTTCGAGTCTTCAAAATGATTTTTAAAGGTTAGGGCGGATCCCAAAAAAACTCATATTTATATTTAAGATCCTCCTTTTGAAGGGGATTTAAATACTCGCTCAAAACCTGAGGGATCCGGCTCTGTGGTGTGTTTCATATTCGCAACAAGGTTACTATCTTGATAAAAGAGTTTTTGATTACTTACCCAATGCTCGGGAAGTAAAATTCTTGGAACAAGTTAATCCATTAATAGGCATCGCCTGGGAAATATTGGTGAGTTTTCCTTTCCAACTAGATACGACTTCTTGGTGGAGCCGTATCAACAAGTTTCTACTTGGGGAAAGGGGGGATGAGCTTTACGTTTCAGAGTCATGGATTTCATCTGAACTAGGAGTGGCGTAAGTGGTCGAGTGGCGTCGGCCCAACCTTATTATATTGGCCCAAAATGGCCTGGAAGTTCCGCTAAGACGGTCCATTCCTTTGGAGTCCAGTGTTCGGTTGACAAGTAAATCCGACAGGTTCTCCTCTACATGTAGAAACTGGTGGGGTTGCACTACTACGACTGATCATCATAAGTGGTCTTCCTGGAGCGGCAAACTCCCGTAATGAGTTCATCATCCAGTTGGATATTTCTGCAACACTACCCAGAGCACTTCGATAGAAAGGCTACGGCTAGGCGATTGTTGAGTGTTGGCAGGGTCGAGTTTTCAAAATGATGTTTGCATCAAATGAAGTATCTAGTAACTTCATTTTATTTTGATGATATTTTAAAGATTGATTCTATACAAGTTTTGTCTTGTAGCTTAATCTATGGAATGACTATTTATACATTGAACGGTGGTAGTTCAAGTAGTATTCGGAAAAGATATAAGTATATTGGAGTATCTTGTAACTTCATCTTTTAAACTTATATCTAGTTAATGATTATCTTATGCATGATAAAGGTTTTCAGAAAAACGTTGAGGCAAGGTTAGATATATGAGATCACCTTGCAACGATATTTTTATACAGTTATAAACTGGAACTCTGTGTATATTATACATGTCAGAGGATTTCAAAGATTGTGAAAAGTATATATGTATATATATACTGAATATTTTGCGACTTGGTCGCGTTAAGATATCAGCTTGGTTCATTTCTTCTTGACCAAGACTTTCATGAGTAGTATGAGAATGCTCATATATTGTTCATTATTATACATATTATTTCGGTGGGCTTGTTGATCACCCTTGCTTTCTTCTTTCATCACACGACATCAGATAGACAAGATGAACATGACCAAGCTCCCAATTCGCGAGCGGATAGGAAACGTTCCGCAGTTTCCTATAGGCGTTGATGTCGCTGTAGCTGAGGTAGGAACTACCAATAGGCTAGGCTTTCAACTTTTGATGTACCAGACTTATGTATCTTTATCAATTGTAATAATGGCAAAGAAATGTAAATTTATTCAGAAACCCTTTTAAGGTGTATTGGCATATAATTTTGGAATAAAATGACTCGTGTTATTTTTGGATATTCATCTCTGAGATTATAACTTGTGGTGTGTGTGTTTATTATGGGGTCACAGTACAGAGTAGTTGATTGTTTATTAAGATTGGGTGTTATTAAGGGAAATGGAACTCGTGACAACTCGAATCCCCGACCCCGGATTTGGGGGTGTTACAATATAAATTAATATTTACAACTCCATCATCATTTGTTGTTGATACCAATATGGATAAAAAGTGTCTACAGACCTGAAAAATTATTCCAAATGATCCTTGTCCTACGACAAGCTTATCCATATAACTTATGGTCTGCAGTACAAATCAATACATCACAATGCTATCCAATATTATTAGAACTATATGAAAAACAAAACCGTACATGACATAGTATACCTTCTTTGGCTGGCTATTTATACCACCAAAATTATTTATAAAATAATTACTCATGTAGACAGATCAAGACTATATATACACTTGCTTCCAGAATCATCAACAAGACTGTTACCCTTAAAATTGTTTAACTATATGCTTTAAAAAGCAGAAGTCCATTAACATGACCATTATCAGTTCCCCAAAGCAAACAGATAAATTCAATAAACATCACATAATATCAGAACATGTTCCCAGCAAATAATTATTAAATAAAGATTTCTAAAACAGGAACATTCTAAAAAAGTACTTGAGCCACCATCAATGAAGAAGTTAAACCAACATCAATGCCATTTTTAAAATAGCATCAACGACATTGTGTGAGTGTGAATTAACAATGTTAAACTGATGAAAACTCCAGTATAAGAAAAATAGCGTAAATTAAGATATATGTTTAAAAAACATGTATGGTAGAATAAAAATTAAACCCCTAAAATATTAAGGTTAACCTAAGTCGCATTATCTAAACTACTATTAGTGTCGTATTTCCATCTTATCAGTTCAAATCTTATACCTTCACAATAACTAGATTGTCCTTGCTTAATAAGTTGACTGGTAGAAATGTTTTTAGTTAGACTTAGTGCATCCTTTTGAGTCACAGATCATTTTAGTAACCAAAGATAATCATGCCAAAGTGAAGGCATCATCAATTACACAGTTATTCCAAGGTCATATGTCTTAAGATTATGTTGAGTTGTAGACTTCTGGGCTTGTCACAGAAGGGCATACAAGTACAAACTAATATGGAACATATTGCTCATCCCTAAATTTTTTATACGCTGTACCATTTGGTTTGACCATTTTCTATATATAATAATAAATAACTGGTAGCCCCGAGGGGAGGACTGGTTTGTGCTGGTTTTCGCTTTCTTTATATTTTTTTGTGACTAGAAATGGTTTCGCATTTCATATCTCAGACCTCTAGTTAACAAAATTTTTGGAATTTGATAAATAGATGAACCAGCCTTTCCCATCTGATACAGAGTGGCCTGAATCAGTAGAAATATTAAAATGGATAACATCATTCTTTTGAAGAGCAACAAAAGCCTAACTTGTTAAATGTAAAACTTTAAGTCAATAACTTGAAAAAATACCTCCATGAAGCAGATACCTTTGTTGCAACCTGAAGAGCCTACGTTAGTCTAATGAAATATTCATGTTTAAAATCTTCCAAAAAGTACAATATAAGAGAATAATATGAAATCTCTTGATGCAAGTAAGGCTTATGTTATATTTGAAACAAAATCAATTTTATTAAATATTGTCTAAGTTTGCTTATATAAAAGAATGATTTCTCATGTAGTAGTTATAACGTTGTAATATATTGAAAAGTTGATGGGTTTGTTTAGATAAAGGTGAAATTGAAGAGCATAACAAAACTAATATTGTCATCAAGAAAAGAATGAGATCACCGAGAATGATAATTAAAGTTTTTGGCAGTAACCAACCTCCAGAACTTTTTTTCATATTTAACTGGACAGGAAACCACAAAAACATATTTAATGAGGAAAAACGTCGGACTAAGATATACTTGCCTCAACACACACATACAAAAATATACCTACCAGGGCCATTTGATCTTTGTCAATTTGAAAAAGAGGGCCATGAATTATTTTGTAACATCCTTCTAAATACTACTCCCTCCATCCCTTTCAATTGTTTACATTTTTTAGAGAGTGTCTGACACGCATTTTAAGGTGCATATAAATTATAGTTCTGTAAATCTTTTTTACAAATTTATTTTTTTGAAAAAAAATTAAAACATTCAACTTTTATTCAAAAAAAGAAAATTGTAAAAATAAGTTACATAGCTATACTTTTTATGCACCTTAAAATGCGTTCCGGACACTTCCCCAAAAATATAAACAATTGGAAGGGAATGAGGGAGTAGTTGTTTATTCTTCAATAACTTTATCATAGCAGGATAAGGTATAACATATAAAATAAAACACAATATAGGCATAAAATATACAAATTAAACAACATATCAAAAAGACAAGATATATAACTACCTTAAATTTGAAGCCTAAAATCTAAACTCGATTGAACTCAGATGAAGCCCTAAATTAAAACCCTAATTTCAAAATCAAACCCAACTGAAGCTTCAAAGTGAAACCCTAGTTTCAATATCAACCTTGAGTTGAAGCCTTAATAAATTACACAAATAGTGAAAAATCAAATTAAAAGTCCAAATCTATGTGTGTAAATAGAGTATATGTAATAAATATAAAGAAGAGTTTATTGTGAATAGTTTTAGAGAAGGGAGAAAAGAAGGTGGGTCTGAGTATGACCAGAGAGATGAGAGTAAATGGGGAGAGCTTAGACCATCCCCAATGGTGGTGGACATTTCCTTATTTCAGTGGGGCTTGATTTTTACCACCTCACCTCAAATTGTCCGGCACATGAAAGTGTTCAAACCTATACAATGGTCAAGCCCATTTACTTTTGTTTGTGGGACCTCATTTCATTTGTTTTTATTAGATTATATTATAAAGTTAGACTAAAGTTAGATTAAAGTTAGATTAAAGAATTAAAAAGCAACTTCAATTTTCAGAAGTGGGCATGGACAAGTTGGTGTCCATGGCCCATTTTTTGGTTCAACCTCCAATGCAAAAAATGTATAATTTGGCGGCCTGTTTACACTTTACGTGTCCCAAGACACCAACTGTCCATCCATTGTGGATGGTCTTATGGAGAGAAGAGAATGAGATTGTGTGCAGCAGAGAGAAAAGGTGGGTTTAAGAGAGAGAGAAATAGAGAGGGATGGATAAGTTGTTTTCTGTTCAGGAGATGAAGTGTGAGGGGCGGGCTGTTTGTTTAGTAAAAAATTGGGAAAGGGCGGCATTTTTGCCGCTCATTCAATTTTCATAGGCATTTTCACGGGCCTGTACAATTTTGGTATATTCACCTCAAAATACGATATAATAATTTTGATTAATTTATCAATATTTTCGTATATTATTAAAATTTTAAAATTATTTATTAATTTCGTAAAATTAAGTTTTAACTGTTTTGTCCGATTTGACTATTATAAAAAAAAGTTTTAACTATTTTGACTATCAATATTTTTTTAAGTAAAAATATAATATTTACTTTAAATATTAAGTAATTATTTAACTAATTATAAATCAAATAATTTATCATCTTTAGTATGTTATAAATATTATAGAATATTTTCTGGAATTATAAAATTAAGTTTTGACCGTTTTGACTATTTTGACCTCACATATGGTGCCACGTCAGCACTCGTTGGACTCATAGGTTCCATTTCAGCACATGTGGGCCCCACAGGTGACACATAAGCACAATAGTCCCCATGGATGGATCTCATAAGTGCCATGTTAGGTCGTGGGCCCCACACAGATGGCCCCCCGTGCCACGTCAGTAAAAATATTTTTTAATATAAAAATATGGCAACATTCTCTCAGTGCTACAATAACATAACCACATTTTGAACCTTTAACAACAGAGTTTTGATGTCTAAGGCAACACAAAAATGATAATGTTGAATTAACCAAATTAAGGATGGCAAATCCAACAAAACCAATAGCAACATCAACTTTAAATGTGGTAGTAGGCCGTTTATGGTGTAGTGAATTTCTTATTTCTAGCATGCAAATCAATTCGTTAGGAATTAACATTCCTCTATACGATATCACTACACTCGAATCAACATCACAAATTAATCGGCAAAGCAAACTTAAGGGATCATGATATAATGTAAATACAACTATATGCAACATACTATCATGATAACAAATATGCAAAACAACAACAAAAATAAATAACTACATGAAAAATATTCAAACTATATGAAAATCAAACTATCATGAATATGCATCTAAATGGACTCACACATAAATATTCCTTAACTACCACCCCGAAATTTAAAATTTTCACTGTCCTCGGTGAAGGTAATAGTAAGGAATCAAGGCATACCTATTTGATATCAGGATGGTCATTACCCTCCGTGGGTGGAGTGTCAAGAGGCGGGTACACAGAATCCTCTCCAAAAATTGGCCATAGAATATCTACCGCCGTGGCTCTAAAAGCTGTACCCAATGCCTGGGTAAGATCCTGTGCAAACCTGCTATGGATGTCATACATCACATCCATCCGCCTCGTCAAGCGCCTATACTGCGCCGAGCCCAATCCAACACTATCCACTACCTCCTGCTGCTGCGAAGAACTGGCCTCACCCATCTGATACCTCCACACTGCATGCGTGCCTGAGTCAAACCACCAGCATATGTCTGATCGACTGGCTGACCCTCGGCAAATAATCATAGGTGTACCCAAGTCCTTTCTCATCAGCCTTCCCACCAAACCACTACTGCATCACTGCGATCGTAGAATTATCGATGTGGGCGCTCGGTAACATAAGCTGCTCGTGTGCAGGCCAATGAACTCCCATCGCAACACAAAGCTTGGTCACAATCGAAGCATAAGGGATAGACCCCGTAATGCTTCCACGCAAAAACCTCAAAATACCCTGATAAATAATGGAACCGAGATCCACATAATCTCCCTGCAAAATCCCCCACAATAACTTTGCACGATCCACAGTCATATCATGCACATGAGAAGAACGCATGATTTTTGCACAAATAAAAGAATTCCAAGCACGAGCAAACCTGTTCATGCATGAGGCAGGGAAATTAGCATACTCATTTGATCCCCTCTTGAACTTCCAATGTGTGTTCGGGACACACACCGTAGCCACAATCAAATCCAAATCAAAATTATCCCCAGTCTTATTAACCCACTCCTCCTGAGTAGCTGTCTCTTGGGCTGGTTGATCACCCTCCGAATAGCCTCCGGAGTATAGTCCACTGTCAACCCATGAACCACCGAGTACCCATTCTTATCCGCTTTCGCATTCGCATACAACTCACGAACGACACTCATAAGCACAACTGCGGGTTCCTCACAAAACGAAACGCATCCCATCTCTAAAATCATCTCAAGAAGCTTACCATCCTTACCTGAAGGTAGAAAACCCCTCTCCTTCGCTATCGGCTTTGATAACAGCCTTGTGTACTCCGCTTCAGCTTCAGGCGTAACAAACCTAGGCCTCGTACCACCAACACTCGAAGAATCGGTAGTGGCGGGGTTAGTGTTGCTGTTAACTTGAGTGCGGGCTCTCATGGGTGACATTGGAATTGAACAAGTAAGATAAGAGATGTGTGTAGAGCGATTTAGGGTTTGAGAGAATAAAAGTATGGTGGGATATAATTGTGGGATAGTGGGGATAATGGGCAGTGTTTAGAATTGATTAGGAGAAGGAATTAGGGTAGTGGAAGGAGGGAAATTTGGCTGGTGTCTTGTTTTTATTTCAAATTTTTGATTTTCTGTTTTTTTTTCTTCTTCAGGGGGTCAGCGCGGCCGCCCCGCCTGGGAGCACGGGCGCGTCGTGTGTCTATAGCTCCTGCGCGGCTGCCCCATTTCCCAGCGTGGGCGCTCCGTGCTTCTGTTCTTTTAGTGCGGCCGCCCCGCTTTCCAGCGCGGGCGCGTCGTGCTTCTGTAAAAAGTACCCTATTTTTTTTTCTGTTTTTCTGATTTTTTTTTGTGTTTTCTTTTATTTTTTCTTCCTTCTATCTTCTTTTCTTCGTACTAATATACAACAAGCTTGGGTTGCCTCCCAAGAAGCGCTTGGTTTATGTCGCTAGCTTGACATAGAATTCCAAAATCAAGTTGATAATAAAACGGCCCTAACCACTTCACGATTTGCCGTATCTCCATAGTAATCCTTCAAAGGATGTCCATTCACCTTGAATGCCTGGCTTAGATCATTCTCAAAAATCTCCACCGCTCCATGTGGAAACACAGTTTTGACAACAAATGGCCCTGACCATCTCGACTTCAATTTTCCAGGAAAAAGACGGAGACGAGAGTTGAACAAAAGAACTTGTTGCCTCAACATAAATGATTTGAGCACTAGACCACTATCGTGCCACCTCTTGACTTTCTCCTTATATATTTTGTTATTCTCATACTCTTGAAGACAAAACTCGTCAAGTTCATTTAATTGAAACATCCTTTTCTTACCAGCTGCATCCATATCAAGGTTCAGTTTCTTCAAAGGCCAATACGCCTTGTGCTCTAGCTCCACATGCAAATGACATCCTTTACCATAAACCAATTAAAACGGTGACATGCCTAGCGGAGTCTTGAATGCTGTTCGATAAGCCCAAACAGCTTCATCTAGCTTCAAATACCAATCCTTTCTCGATGGACAAACAACTTTCTCCAGAATACGCTTGATCTCTCTGTTAGATACCTCATCTTAACCATTAGTCTGAGGATGGTAGGCTATAGTAATGCAATGATTCACATTATATCTTTGCATCATAGCAGTGAACTTGCGATTGCAGAAATGCGATCCCTCATCACTGATTATAACTCTTGGAGTCCCAAATCTTGTGAATATCTGCTTGTGAAGAAAGTTAAGCACTACCTTAGCATCATTCATCGGAAAACCTTAACTGCCACCCATTTTGAGAAATAATCTACTGCCAACAAGATATACTGATTGTTGCACGATGAGACAAATGGCCCCATGAAGTCAATTCCCCAAACATCGAAGACCTTAACCTCGAGAATCACATTAAGAAGTATCTCGTCCCTCTTGGAAATATTACCAACATGCTGGCAGCGATCATACTTCAAAACGAACTGATGCACATCTTTAAACAATGTAGGCCAGAAGAATCCTGCTTGAAGGATACGAGCTGCTTTCTTTTCTCCACCATAGTGGCCTCCATAAATAGTTGAATGGTAGTCTCGCAAGATACCCTCCGTCTCACTGTACAGAATACATCTCCTGATAATTTGGTCAGCTCCATTCCGAAATAAAAATAGCTCATCCCATATGTACCACTTCACCTTATTAAGAAACTTCTTCTTTAAGCAGAAGTTAATTCCGGGAGCATAATGTTGCTCACAAGATAGTTCACAATATCTTCGAAACACGGTTCTTCTTCTTGCACCCCAAACAACTGCTCATTGGGAAAAGACTCATTTATCAATGACTTATCATGTGAAGCTATACTTGGCTCTTCTAAATGAGAGAGATGATCAACAACTTGATTCTCCGTACCTTTCCTATCCTTGATCTCCATCTCAAACTCCTGAAGTAAAAGAACCCATCGAATCAATCTAGGTTTCGAGTCCTTCTTCGAAATGAGATAGCGAATCGCGGCGTGATCAGTGAAAACTGTCACCTTCGTCCCAAGCAAATAAGATTGAAACTTCTCAAAACCATAGACAATGGCTAAGAGTTCCTTCTCAGTAGTAGTGTAGTTCAGTTGAGCACCATTAAGGGTCTTACTAGCATAGTAGACCACATGAAATATATTGTTCTTCCTTTGCCTAAGAACCACTCCAACTGTATAGTCACTCGCATCGCACATCATTTCAAAAGGCTCATTCCAATCAGGTGCAGTTATGACATGTGCCGTGATCAAGCTCTTCTTTAAGCTCTCAAAAGCAGCTAGACACTCATCATCAAACTTGAAAGGGACATCTTTTTCTAATAGATTGCACAATGGTTTAGAAATTTTAGAGAAGTCCTTGATGAACCGCCGATAGAAACCCGCATAACCAATAAAACTGCGAACTCCCTTAACAAAGATTGGTGGAGGGAGGTTTTCAATGACCCCCACCTTGGTTTTCTCTACCTCAAGACCTTTACTAGAGACCTTGTGCCCAAGAATGATGCCCTGTTGCACCATAAAATGACATTTCTCCCAATTGAGAACAAGATTGGTCTCAACATGCCTTTTAAGAACTGCACCAAGATTTTACAAGCACTCGTCGAAAGAATCCCGAACATAGAAAAATCATCCATGAATACCTCCACATTCTGACCAATCATGTCAGAGAAGATGACCATCATGCATCTCTGAAATATGGAATGTGCACCACATAACCCAAAAGAAACTCTTCTAAAGGCAAAAGTACGAAACGGACACGTGAAGGTAGTCTTTTCCTGATCTTCTGGAGTAATGCAAATCTGATTATAACCCGAATAGCCATCCAAAAGACAGTAGTATTCATGCCCAGCCAACCTGTCAAACATCTGATCAATAAAAGGAAGAGGAAGTGATCCTTCCTTGTGGCCTTGTTCAGCTTCCTGTAATCCATGCAAACTCGCCACCCCGTGACTGTTCGAGTAGGAATGAGCTCATTCTTTTCATTAGCAACCACGATAATGCCTCCTTTCTTCCGCATGCACTGAACTGGGCTCACCCAATAACTGTCAGAAATAGGATAAATGATGCCTGCATCTAGCCACTTGAGAATTTCCTTCTTCACGACCTCCTTCATGATTGGATTTAGCTTTCTTTGTTGCTCAACAGGCGGCTTGCTTCCTTCCTCCAGCAGAATTTTATGCATGTAATAAGAAGGGATGATTCCCTTGAAATCTGCTATAGTCCATCCAATTGCCGACTTTAACTCTCTCAGAATTCTTAAGAGCTTTTCCTCATCACTACCTAAAAGGTCAGATGCAATAATAACTGGAAAAGTAGATGAATCACCTAAAAAAGCATACCTCAATTGTTCAGGCAAAGGTTTAAGCTCGAGTGTAGGGGCTTCCTCAATAGATGGCTTGAGACGCCCCTCAGCATTTTTGAGTTCTGACATTCCCATCGGTTGAAAAGGCATATCCAACCTTCTCTTCCAAGGAGAAGCATTCAAATACTGCAACTGCTCATCACCTTCATCATCTTCACTATCGGAATTTCCCATCAAGGCCTTCTCTAAGGCATCAGTCCTTAGCATTTGATCAAGCTCTGAAGTAACCACATAATCAACCAATTCCACTTTTAAGCACTTCTCATTATCAGTAGGGAATTTTATTGCATTGAAAACATTAAAGGTCACGTCCTGATCCAGTACTCGCATAGTGAGCTCACCCTTCTGCACATCAATCAAGGTTCAGCCAGTATCCAAGAATGGTGTTCCAAAGATTATGGGAATCTTTTTATCCTCCTCGAAATCAAGGATTACAAAGTCAGCAGGAAAGATGAGTTTGTCCATCTTGACCAAGACATCCTCCATAAATCCTCGTGGATATATAATAGAATGATCGGCCAACTATAAGGACATATATGTAGGCTTTGGATCAGGTAAATCCAACTTTTTCAAGACAGACAAAGGCATCAGATTGATGCTAGCTCCAAAATCACATAAACACTTGTCGAACGACAACTTTTCGATGATGCAAGGAATAGTGAAGTTTTCAGGATCTTTAAGCTTCAGAGGCAACTTCTGTTGCAGCACAACACTACATTCCTCCGTAAGAGCAACGGTCTCTAAGTCAAACTTTCTATTAGACTCTTGTATAGGATAAAATTTCCCTTGTAGCTTTAATTCTCTTAACAATCTTGTATATCTCTCAAAAAGTGAAGACAATGTTTCTCCGGGTTAAAGTTTGAATGCTTCATACTGAGTAGTCAGAATATCCATCCTGTTCTCTTTGACTTCTTCTTTACCTTCCATCAAAAGCTCAATGGTATCCCACATATCCTTTGCACTATTACATCCTAGAAGTTGATGACTCATATCATTATCGGTCGATTCCACAATTATGAGTTGAAGGCTTGTGTCCAGATTTATCAACTCCTTTCCAGTCTCCGTATATTTAGACGGATCCCTGGGAGTAGATGAGGAAAGAATTCTTGCACTAGTTGCAGTTGTGGATTCATCAACTACTTCCAGCGGGACATAAGGGCCATTCAATAATATCCCAATGTAGAGTGGATTTGAAGTTTTCATGAACAACATCATCTTTTTCTTCCATAGGTTATAATTATCTCTATCGAATGGGGGAACCTTGATACTTCCAATTCTTTGGTTATTTATCATCTTGGTGGAATTAAAATTATTTAAAGTTAAAAAATTTCAAGAAATGAGAATTTTTGAAAATTAAAAAATTTCAAGAAATTTGTCAAGAACTTGTTTCTTTTTCCGGATCTTGATTTGTATGTCAATCAACAAGCTCTGATACCAATTGTTAGTCCTAAAGTATCGTAGAGGGGGTGGGGTTGAATACGATACCTACAATCTTTTTTGATTCGTTTACAAGTTCTTCATTATAAGTACAGAATCAAAATAGACACAAAATAATTCGAGGAATATATTGTTTTATTAATATAATTCTTGAGGTTGCTACAATCTAATCAATGAATTGATTAGCTACAATAAATTCAGCAACACAACTCTATGTTTACAAGCTTAGTAAATGAGGTACTTTATTGGAGCTCCCGTAAACACTTTCTGTTTGAACTGAAGAAGAATACCAAATGAATGAATTCAATTGCTGCTTTATAGGCTTCAATTTACATTGGAAAGGTGGCAATAATTTGACCATACAACCTTTTCAATTGCTGCATTTGTGATTAACAGAAATTCAACCAAGTAGATATTTGCGACCTGTATACACAGTTACTTGCGACCAGAGTATTGCCTTTGATTATCTTGCCTTTCAGACTTACTTGTGACTCTGTTCACACTGTATCACAGGTTACTTGTGACCTTGTGCCTTAGAAACTTTCCCTTGTAAGATACTTGTGACCTAGATCCCCTTGATAGAGTTACTTGCGACTAAGAGACATGCCTTAGTTACTTTTCCTCTGCAAGATACTTGCGACGAGGAGACATGCCTTAGTTAATTTTCCTCTGCAAGATACTTGTGACTAGGAGACATCCTTGGTAGAGTTACTTGCGACTAGGAGACATGCCTTAATCATTTCACCATACAACTTTACTTGCGACCTAGATTTCAGTGGTAAAAGTTGACTTGGACAAATTTCCATAGGATACTTACTTGCGACCCTATAACCCTAGTAGGTTTTCTTGCCTTAGTGAAAATCTAGTTTCAATAACTGTATCAACAATTAATTTCTCTTTTGTATAATTAAATAAAACCCTTCCTGATATGCTGATGCTTGGTGCACTGGTCTGGTTCACAAACAACTAGCATGAACTGGTTTAATTCAATTCCCTTGACAATTCTTAACTGATATATTTTGGTTGATTATCCATTATTTCAATCACTGAACTCCTGATCTTTAACACTTCAAAATAAACTATGTAACCGATCCTGGAAGTCCTTTGATGTCTTATTCTTCATGAAGGCTTGAACATATTAATGAACTTCTTCCTATGACTTGATTGTGGACTTAGAGAGTCATTTGCATCTTTTGATATTTTGTGTATATCCTGTCTTCATCTTTAGGGTTCCTGT
Organism: Apium graveolens; assembly: GCF_009905375.1. Taxonomy (NCBI): domain Eukaryota; kingdom Viridiplantae; phylum Streptophyta; class Magnoliopsida; order Apiales; family Apiaceae; genus Apium; species Apium graveolens. The sequence goes on from NC_133651.1 coordinate 197,047,146, forward strand.
GCTTCACAATTTTAATATTGTTAATCTATTTATATTTCATGTTGAGTTATAATTCCTCGATAACATGTTACATTATATTATGCTTTATAGACACAATTGCAAGAATTGTTAAATATAGGAGTTATTCGACCGAGTGTATCTGTTGGTGAGACTGCGTAGTTGTATGAACAGTTATGTGATAACTCAACACGATAACAACTGTTAGGTCCCAATGTGTTTGTAGAAGGGGGGGTTGAATACAAACAATACCAAATAATCGAATTTAGTGCGGAATAAAAAATTGAAACAAAATTCAAGTTAAATAAAAATATTATTAAACTTGAAAGGTGTTATAACAACTGTATCGATTACAAGGAATTAATTTCAAATTAATTATCACAAATTTAGAATAAATTCGACATGAACTTTTTCTATTTTTGTAATAATTAAAATCAAATGCTAAACGCGATTTGAGATTAAGTTCTAGGGATTTTGATCCGCTAGATTGTTACACAAGAACAAGATAAAGATTTCTAGTTGATTGGATTTAACTTTACAATCTAGAAATTGATCTTGAAGTTTTGCAGAGAAGATGAAATATTGTTCTGCTTCTTTTTCTTTTGTTCTCGGGTTCTGTATTGTTGATTGAAATTGATAATTGAATGAACTGCTTCTGCTTCTTTTAATCAATCAACCGAATAAAATTGAACTGGCAAGACAATCCTGAGCTCAGCAAGACTTTCGGTAGGACTATCTTTTAGAACTAGCAAGACAATCAGAATGAACTAGCAAGACTTTCGGTATGATAATCAATTGTCATACCGATTGTCATAGTAGTTCAAACAGATTGTTTTTGCTGAAAATAAATAGATTTAAATCCTATAAAAATTCTGGTAAGACAATCCTTTTGAATTAGCATGACTTTCGGTATGACAATTGATTGTCATACCGATTGTCATACTAATACAATCAGTTGTCTTGTTGAATTAAAACAGATTTTTAAACCAATTTAAATTCTGAAAATTCTTAATATTAATTCAGAATTAATTAATCAATTAATTTAATTAATCAAATAAATTAATCTTTTGCAGATATAATTTATTTTCTTAATTAAATTATATGACTTAATTAATTAATAGAGAATTAATACTAATCTTGAGCAACATCTATTCTTCTATATATCTTCTGAAAATCACTGAAATATATGAATCAATTCAACCACTTCAATGTTGACACTCGATCTACTGTCTGGTTCATGAGTGACTAACTTCCGTGACGTTTCTTCATGTCTTGACTTTGACACTTTGATTTTTTTCAGATTAAATCCTTGTAATTAATGATACTCTGACGAGATCTTTGTCACTTGATTAAATCCACGATCTTGATTTATATCACAGAGGCTTGATCAATTTCTTGAACTTCTTCCAGTGAATTAACTCCTCTAGTCTGTAGATGAACCTTGTTTCTGAATCCTCTGACAGATGTTACTTTGCGAGATCTCTCTGACGGTAGATCCACTATTTACTTATTACATTCTTATTTGAGTTGAGTTGAATCCTCGAATATACAAATAGGCTATGACAATAACACACAAATACCTAGAGGATAACTCAACTAACAAATAAGAAAAAGACATAAAAAGAAATGCAAAGTAAATAGTAGAAAAGTTCTGGACTAGATTTAACATTTTCCAGATTCCAAGTAGATGTTCCTCTAGACTGAACATATCTTCAAGTAGTTACATCTTCATTTGTACAACCACATTTCCTGTTGAGAAGCCCATATCTCTCTTGCTTCTCCCCCTATGAGAATCAACTGATTAAAGAAGATCACCTTCGTTTACCACCTCTCCCATACAATAGGATCCACAGATAAAAATCAATGGTACTCCCCTTTTGAAAACAGCTTCTTCCCTTACTAGAAAATCACCTTGTGTTTACCACCTCTCCCGTACAATAGGATCCGTAGTTACAAACAACAATGGTGTGGTGTAGTGTACATATGATCTTTTTCTTCCTCCCTACTATTTCTCCCCCTTAGTTGAGGAATCCTCCAAACTATTACTTAAGCTTTTATCTCCCCCTTAAAGAAGGAATGTATGTCGTCGTCTGAAGGAGTTCTCATATTTCACTTGGTTGGAAAAGAAATAACAAGAAGTTTCTCTTTCTTCCTCACTGTGAGTGTGTGATTCTGTTTAGTGTACCTCACATGTGTTTCACTCTTCTCTCCACTCGTGTTTACACTCATTCTCACAAGTGTATCACTCTTCTCTCATAGCTCCATAATCCAGCTGTACCTACAAGGAAAATCACCTTAGCCATCCTTAAGGAGGTCACAGGTGGTGCAATGGGAGTTCGCAAATCCCCATCCTCGTTAAACTCGTCAGATGAATCTGAGTCATAATCTACAAGTTGCTAGTTTCCCTTTTAGGGTTCCAGATTTGAATTCTGGGAAGGTAAACAATGATCCAACGAATTTAGCATAAAGATCAAATTTCCCTTCTAATGTCTGTGAAGACATTTCCTTGTGACTCATCAGGTAATATTTGAATCATTGTCAACAAGTTGTCGATCTGCGCCTATGTCAGATCCACTATCCGCAGATGCATCCAGGGGATTTAAGCCTGGGGAGGTAGACACTGACCACTGACATATGGCTTTTGGATCAGTATCCTCTCCTAACACCTGTAAAGGCAATTGGTCCATTAATGAACCTTGAACAATCGAATCTGACCTTAAAATGGTCGAAACTCTTGTTTCCGTCAACTCATCCTTTGTGTATGTAACCTTTCCTTGTGCATTAAGAATTGTTTATATTTGAGGTGGTGACACTACATAGGATACCTTGGCCGACAGGTAAATTTCAATAGACGCACCCTGTTGAGAGAATGAATCTAGTAACTGTTTTTGTGCCTTTTCAACCATTACATCTTTTTGAGAAGATGTATGGGGGTTAGCAGTTGTCTCGGTTTAAATACTACTCATCTTTGTAGGAGACAGAGCTACTGGGTTGACTACAGAACCTTCCTTATGTGGTGCACTAAGGCACTATCTCCCTCACGCTTATTCATACTACATTTAGTGGTAAGAGAGTGTTGGTTGATTCTGTTTTTGTGTTTGTCTTTACAGTCTGGGATAGACGTTGTGGGTTTTCAACCTCATGACTGTCAATGAAAGAAAGTCATTGGAGACTGAACCTGTAACACAGAATATATGGCACTATAGAGATAAAATGTATTTAAGATTTATAATGAATGAAAATTATACATTTAATTTTTTGAGAGAAATGATGTACAATAGTGATTTCAAAGGATTTTACATGAAATAAGAAATCACTAATGTAGAAAGAAGTTTGATTTTGTTTTTTTTAATATGAATGAGTTTTTGATAAAACATTGGTCACTTAGGGTAAAGTCTAAGTAATTCTCATTCATGTCAAAAGCTTACAAATATCTGCAACATAATGTTAACAACATATCATTGACCGATACTTGTCAAGTACTTTAGATACTAATTGTTATGTTGCATAATATTTAAAATAAAAAAAAAATAATACAATACAAATAATAATAATAATAGAAACAAATATCAATGAATTAAATACCAAATATCTATCAACAAGATATCGACATCCAATTTCATATATCATACAATATTTACAATTACAGAAAATACAAATAAAAACTTATATAAATATAGCAAAAATATAGAAACTATTTACAAGTTCAATGATAACATTACCAGCTTGCAAACAGCCATATCCCTCGGATAAACCTTTGCTGTTATCTCCAAAGGTAACCAGGGGGCCAGCTTTCTCAATCCACATTTGATAGCAGGGCTCTATCTCCGGTCATATGTCTTGATGATCCACTGTCAAGAATCCACACTCCCGGTTTCACCTGTTTTAATGCCCTGCAACACAAATGGATTAACCCTTCTTCGGAACCCAAACTTGGTTGGGCCCGGCATTCTTGTAGAACTGTCCTTTGTCAGGCAAAACAACATTTTTAATTTTAATTGTCTCAACTTTCTCAATGACTGAACATTTGACCTTGTAAAAAGCCTTAACAAATTTCTGTTTAAGCTTAGGCACAAATGTCTCCTTTCTAGCCTTAGAAGGACTAGCAGTCTTAGACCTATCATGCTTCTTATTATTCACATGCTGACGAGGAGTAGTCTTATCATTAGAAACATGCTTACCTTTAAAATAAGCATACATCATATTAAAAGCACAAGACATACAATTAGAAACACCACATGCTTTATGAGAGTGATTAATAGCAGGCAATTTATGCATGGCAGACATGGCATTTTTGTTATCCAACTCATGTGTGTCTGAGTTAGTCTCAGTTGCTTTTACAACTTTGACTGGAACTTTCGACACACTTGACTTGGAAACAACCTTCTCATTAGCATGATCTTCGGCACGTATTTCTTCCTGAATAACAGAAGAGGTCGCATCAAATGGTTCAGCAATTGATGGTTTATAGAGGGGTTCATCAATACCCTTAAGCACATGTGGTACTTCCCTCCCTTTAGCACAGACATGAGGAGGGGAGTTTATGCCTAATTCTCCAATAGCAACATTGTAATCATAACCTATTCCAGATGTTTGATTAACAGCTTGCTTACTATAGAACTCTTTAGCCTTCGAACAAGAATTGAAGTACGCTCTAACCTTAGTCTCAAGACCGGTGATCTTGTCTTTGAGAATAGTTTCGAGTTTTCTATAACAGTCAACTCTATTCTCTAGAAAAGATACTTGTTCTTTTAACTTGTCTTGATTAATGTGCACAAGTCTTAATTCATTGACCTCTTTCTCAAGGTCTTTGATCTGTAAACTTAACAGTTCATTATCACGACGTGCACAATCTAAGTTACCTCTTAGATGATAAACCATTTCAGCATCAGAAAGTTTTACCTTTATTCTTGACGATGAAGCTTTTCCATCAATAGCCATAAGAGCAAGATTTCCTTCTTCTTCATCTTCACTGTCAGTATCATCCCAGCTTCTTCCCTTTGCCAGATAAGCCCTTTCAGATTTCTTTATTACTTTCTTTGGCTTCCTACATTCTGTGGCAAAGTGTCCCAACTCATTACAGTTATAGCATCTAATGGTGCTCCGATCAACCATCCCTATTTTGTATCCACCACTGCTGGTGTTAGAGGATGAAGATCCACCTTTCTGGAATTTGTTGTAGTTGGACTTGTACTTAAGCTTGGGATTCCTCTTGAATCTGACATGGGAGAATCTCTTGACAATTTGGGCCATTGACTCGTCTTCCAATTGCTCCAGCTCTTCCAAGGAATAAAAATCATCACTTGATTGATTTGTAGTAGGAGGATCATATTTTGCTACTAACATATTTTCCTCAGCCTTGGAACACTGTACCATTCTCTCCAATTATTGAGATTGCTGTTGTTGTTGACCTTCAGGTACAGGAGCAGTAGATGTGCTGACCATTCTATCTTTCCCGTAGACTTCCTTTTGCTGAATCTGCTCCAACTCATAGGTTTTCAACACACCATAGAGTCTATCCAAAGAAATCTCACTCAGATCTCTAACTTCTCTAATGGCAGTGATTTTATGTTCAAGATGAGTTGGCAGTGTTAAAAGAAACTTTTTGTTGACTTCCCTGATTGAATAATATTTCCCATTTATGTTCAGGTTGTTGATCAACGCATTGTACCTCTCAAACACTTCAGTAATTCCTTCTCATGGATTTGATTTAAAATATTCATACTCAGAGGTTAGGATCTCCAACTTGTTCTCCCTAACTTCCTCTGTGCCTTCATTAATCACCTCAATAGTTTCCCACATGTGTTTGGAATTTTAACAGTTCATCACATGTCTGTTCATCAAGGGATCAAGGGAATCAATTAAAATTAACTGAAGGCTGGCATCCAAGGAGGCTTCTTCTTTTTCAGCAGGAGAAAAATCCTCAGGTTCTTTTGGATAGGTTCTAGCTTTGGTAATCACAACATTATCTACTATCACATCTGGTTCAATAACCATTGGAGTTGTTGGACCCTTCTTTAACAAGTTCAGATATTTGGGATTTGCAACTTGTAAAAACAAGAGCATCTTCTTCTTCCACATGATATAATTTTCTTTATCAAATAGTGGAATTTTAACGGTTCCAACATTTTGTGAAGTCATTATGAATTTTTGAATAAATAAAAATTCAAGGAGTTGAAAAATCACAAAAGTCTAGGATCTTGATTTGTTCGTTAATCAGAAGGCTCTGATACCAATTGTTAGGTCCCAATGTATTTGTAGAAGGGGGGGTTGAATACAAACAATACCAAATAATCGAATTTAGTGCGGAATAAAAAATTGAAATAAAATTCAAGTTAAATAAAAATATTATTAAACTTGAAAGGTGTTACAACAACTGTATCGATTACAAGGAATTAATCTCAAATTAATTATCACAAATTTAGAATAAATTCGACATGAACTTTTTCTATTTTTGTTATAATTAGAATCAAATGCTAAACGCGATTTGAGATTAAGTTCTAGGGATTTGATCCGCTAGATTGTTACACAAGAACAAGCTAAAGATTTCTAGTTGATTGGATTTAACTTTACAATCTAGAAATTGATCTTGAAGTTTTGTAGAGAAGATGAAATATTGTTCTGCTTCTTTTTCTTTTGTTCTCGGGTTCTGTATTGTTGATTGAAATTGATAATTGAATGAACTGCTTCTGCTTCTTTTAATCAATCAACCGAATAAAATTGAACTGGCAAGACAATCCTGAGCTCAGCAAGACTTTCGGTAGGACTATCTTTTAGAACTAGCAAGACAATCAGAATGAACTAGCAAGACTTTCGGTATGACAATCAATTGTCATACCGATTGTCATAGTAGTTCAAACAGATTGTTTTTGCTGAAAATAAATAGATTTAAATCCTATAAAAATTCTGGTAAGACAATCCTTTTGAATTAGCATGACTTTCGGTATGACAATTGATTGTCATACCGATTGTCATACTAATACAATTAGTTGTCTTGTTGAATTAAAACAGATTTTTAAACCAATTTAAATTCAGAAAATTCTTAATATTAATTCAGAATTAATTAATCAATTAATTTAATTAATCAAATAAATTAATCTTTTGCAGATATAATTTACTTTCTTAATTAAATTATATGACTTAATTAATTAATAGAGAATTAATACTAATCTTGAGCAACATCTATTCTTCTGTATATCTTCTGAAAATCACTGAAATATATGAATCAATTTCACCACTTCAATGTTGACACTCGATGTACTGTCTGGCTCATGAGTGACTAACTTCCGTGACGTTTCTTCATGTCTTGACTTTGACACTTTGATTTTCTTCAGATTAAATCCTTGTAATTAATGATACTCTGACGAGATCTCTGTCACTTGATTATATCCACGATTTTGATTTATATCACTGAGGCTTGATCAATTTCTTGAACTTCTTCCAGTGAATTAACTCCTCAAGTCTGTAGATGAACCTTGTTTCTGAATCCTCTGACAGATGTTACTTTGCGATATCTCTCTGACGGTAGATCCACTATTTACTTATTACATTCTTATTTGAGTTGAGTTGAATCCTCGAATATACAAATAGGCTATGACATATGACTTACAACAACACTAGAACAGGACAGGTTAATAATACTACGTCTATACAAGAAATCTGGAAGAATGAAGACAAGACAAATACAAAGAATTAGAAGATTAGAAGAAGGCCTGAAGTCTGTCTACATGTCACTGAAAGAAGTTCATTAATATGATCATGCCTCAGTGAAGAACAAAGGTTAAAGACTTCCAGGGTTTCAGAAATGTTGAAGATTCAGTATACAAGTGCTACCGGAAGATTTCAGTGTATTGGCATTGATTGAAGATAGACAATGTTCCATGCATAGGAATCTGAAGAATTGAAGACAGGGTATAGACAGAGGTTAATGAAGACGTTGTCTAGAGTACCAGAAAGGATTTCAGTGAGAGTACAGTTGTTTATTGACAGTCAGTGTCTAAAGCAATAAAGTTGAGGCAAGCTTAACAATGTAATCAAGGCTATAATACGAAGACCTGAATCGGGGTTAGTCGTCTGTGAACCAGACCAGTTGCACTAGGCGTCAACAACTCGTGAAAGGAATCTGGGTATTATTTTTAGAAGAATTGTTAAGTTGAGGAACGTACTTGGATTGAACATTTATATGTTAAAGTACGAGAAGAGGTGCGCGAGGTATACAGCTAAACAACTCAGGGGACTGGCGAGGCTCAAAGTTTAATTGTTAAATTAAATAAATTATTTAATGAACTTTAATATAATTTATTTAATAAATTTAAAATGATTTATCTTATAAATTTTAAATAAGTTTATTTTATAAATCCAAATTAGTTTATTTATATAAGTTATATTTAAGTTTATTTTATAAATTAATTTTAAATTTAAAAAGAAAAGAAACAAAAAAAAAGAGAAAACAAAAAAAAGAAAACAAAAAAAAGAAAATAGAAAATAAAATAAAAAAAAGAAAAGAAAAACAAAACAAAACAAAACAAAAAAAAGGAAAAAGAAAATCTAAATAAATAAACAAACATGTTTGTTTATGTTTGTTAAGTTTTGTTTTAAGTACAACCACTTGTACTTGGGAAGCATGTACGTCGCCCCAGGAGTTTACCCCCTCCTCTCCCTTGTCGCCACACACACCTTGTCGCCGCATAACAGTGTAGTAAAATAAAACCAAGTCAAATAAACTCTTCCTCTACTCCTGTCGCCACAGAAGTTTTAATAAAGTTGTCACCACAGAAGCTTCTCTCTCCTCAGCCACGCATTATTGGATATAAAGTCTACACTTTGCAGCAGATCAGTAAGAGTTCTGTTTTATCTTCTTCTCCAACAAAAAGAGAGCTGGTAATAAAAGAAGCATAGATTTATAGAGAAAATCTGACACCTTGAATATCCGTTTAACTTCTCACCAGAGTAACGTTATAATGCCCGATTTAAGTCTTGTATATTCTTAGGGGCATTATAATCGTTACCCGGTAATTAAATCCTTAGACAAACAAAAGTTAGATCATTGTATAGGATTTGATTTGTAAATCTTTGTAGTAGCTAGAAACTTTATTGTTTTTAGATTATAGCCGGGTTAATTTATTTACCAGAGTGTAGCAACACCCTCGATGATTTATATACGAATATATATTTCCCCGAATATCTTGTGTTCCTTGTTTTTATCGTTCCAAACACTATTACTCTCAAGAACACGGAACCACTAACGGAGCACTAAATACTTTATCCGCTAAAGATTCGAAAGAATTTTTAATTTAGTGATTATCGTATTCAACCCCCTTCTACGATAATTCGGGACCTAACAATTGGTATCTGACTGATTAATACACAAATCAGGATCTTTAAAATTAATTTATTTTATTAATTTTTAATTTACATAAATTTATTTTGTAAATTTGGTTTAGCAAATATATTTTATAAATTTAATTTAAATAAGTTTATTATGTGAACTTAATTTAAATAAATTTATGTTATAAATTTAACTAAATTAATTTACTGTTTAAATTTTAGTAAATTAAAATTTTTAATTTAATTTTTTTTCCCCGAGTTCTTGCGTTTCTACCTGCTAGTTTTCCAGATTAATAGGGTGCCAGTTTGATCAAGTTCACTTCGGCCTGGGTCTTGTTATTTGGTCACCTTGGTTTTAATTACAAAGCTACAGGCACAAGAAATCAAATGAAAGAAATTCAGTTTTGGCAGCAATTGTTTTGGTAGCCCTTGATGTGCTGCACACGCGGGTAGAATGGACAGACAGCCACATGCGGCTGGAGAGAAAGCCACGTGCGGAAAGCCTGGCTGCCCGGAAACTAACGCGGTCACGCGCCTGGTTCGCCTGTACCTTCAAGACAGTCACGCGCACGGCAAAGGAAACTAGGCTGTGTGTAGTAATCATCTAGGCTACAGGGGAGGAGAATAAGTCGCCACAACCGCTTGTCGCCACAGGGACAGCCGGGCTTCTGTCTTGTCGCCATACAACGCACAGCATCTAACACCTCCTGGCAACCTCGAAGTTGGTTGTCGTCATAGAGTTCCTTCCATTTCTCTCTAGGTATGTGCATTCCTTCTGTATCTTCACAAACTTTAGTCACCCTAGAGGTCGCAACAGCCGGATCGCCACATAAAAAAATCGGCGCAATGAACAGGAAGGTCGTCACAGATTTTTGAGGAAATTAATTCTAAAGTCTAAGTCTCTATGGTGATTTGTGCTCAGCCGTAGAAGACTGGGTCGACTTAAACATTTTTTTGTTATCCCCAATTTCTCTTTTCTGATTTATTTATCTTTTTATAATTTTTTTTAAATTTAAATATTTCTTAGATAATAATTTATGTTTTATTAGATTTTACATAAATATTTATTTTTGATCAATTTATTTTCTAAGAAAATTAAAAATATTGAAAATTTAAATTTCTCTTAAATATTAAATTAAGGGTACCCAAGATATTGGTAGACTCAGGATTCCTCCGGACTTTTAAAGTGGATTTTAATCTTTTGAAGAAAACAAAGACCATGTACTATTCAGACGAAAAATTCCCAAATACAAAAATTTTAGATAATGGTTTTCTTACTCCGATGGAACTAATTTCAAGACCTACAGACGAAAATTGTGGAACTTCCTAAAAGGCTTACTTCATAGGATACCACTGGGTTTTCAGACGCAGAAAATGAATGAAATTTCTACGAGTACAGTTTTTCTCGAAAATTTTAAAGACAACTCTATGATTCCAGATAATACAGTCACATAGTGGTTTGTACCAATGCTATATTTATCCGGGAATCAATAAAATCATACAGGCAGGAATTGTGGAGGTCAGAGAGAATAGTGGGGACAAATAAATATCTCAGTTACATGCATTAAGGTTGGAACCTCAGGACACAATGTAAGAGTTACTGATAGCTGAATCGAAGGAAGCTCAGGTAGAAGTACTTGAGGGACTGGACGTCAGGGTAGTGTTTCACTTGTCAGGGAAGTTTAGTCGCATCAGATTTACAAGGAATGCATAAGCTATATCCAAGGATCAAGCCTATCTATTCTGAAGCAGGGATTCTTACAGATTCAGTTCAAGAGGTGGTTACAGACTGAGAATGGGACATAAACAAGATTTGATAAACAATATGTGTCAAGTAACTATCAGGGGTTGTGCTACAACAGAACAAGAAGCTTGCCAAACAAGGATGAGTAGGGATTCAATTGAAGAGTTGAGACAAAGGTAGAATTTTTTCTTAGGGAAGCATCCAGTCAAAACTTATAGTGCACGGGAAAGAGTTGGGATGAATCAAATGAAGAGAATCATGAATATCTTGCTTTCATAGCAATCTCTGAAGATGATCAAACTCACATATCTTAGGTTTCAATTCCTTGAACCACTGTAATATTTTGTTCTCAATATTCAATGCATGATAAGATCTTAGTGTTTAAATATTTAACACTCTCACAAGCATGATAGCATCACACATAGATAATGCTGAACTAGTTCACTAGATTATTCTGGTAACTAGGATTGATGTTTAACTTGTGCATGCTACTTTAGATGATCTTAAATATGTGTTTGAATATTTGTTGAACATGATTAATTGCTTTAGTGAGGTATATGTTTTCCCAACATATAAGACCTTTGTTTATGCTCTCTCTTTATCCTATCACATTGTGATTTATTCATTTGACCTGAATTATTTGTTAAGATGTATTAGTTTATATTTGGATTGAGATAGCTAGATGAGATACATCAACATGATTGGACTAGATAGAAATAGTGATTTATTTGTTAATTCTGTTTGTTCCATATCATGTCTGTCTTGCTTAATTCTTATGCATAATGTTTTTGAATGAATTCCATGAACTCCTATTTCTATGCTTATTTTCAATGCTATGAATGCATCTCGTAGTACTTGCATTAATTGTAGAAAAAGCATATTTAGGATAACAATAGGGCAAAGATTGCTAGTCCTCCTTATGTAAGGTTGGAACCATTTCCCCCCTAGCCTAGAGACAAATCTGTCAAACGTATTATAATAGAGAAAATGGTCAGTCAAAGATAAGAATTAGCATGATAAGGTTGCAGCTATTGTTATATCTGCTTATAGTAAAATCTCTAATCCATTTGGACCCAAAATAATAAGTTGGGTACCAAGAACTTGTTGGATTTTAAACGCAACGGGGGCATGGTAAAACACTTTTACACACATAAAATCCAAATAAAAGCATATAAATCGTGGTAAAAATGAAAGGATCGATTACTAACCTTTAATATGCGATCCAAAAGCAACGATCGGAGATCCTTAGCAGCTGCTCCTCAAACGTGAAGCACTCCACCGGTATCCACCAAGAAAATGACGTTAAGGAGGAGGAGGAGGTGGAGAGAATTAGGTTTTCTAAAACTTTTGGGTTTTTGGGTTCGAATGAAAATAGGGTCTATAATAGTATATTTATAGGCAAAATTTTCAGCTGAAATTTTCCCATAAATATTATTATTATTATCCCATTTATTATTCTCATTAATAATTAAAACACCTTTTAATTATTAATCCTTTTTCTAAACACTTTAGAAATAATTCTCTCTCTTGATTTAATTTCCAAAAATTAAATTCTTAATTAATAATATTAAGAACTTTTCTTAATTAATTTATAATCAATTAAATCTCATTTAATCAATTATTAAATTTGCCAATTAATTATTTATTTCACAAATAAATAATTATTAGCCATTATTAATTAATTCCTCCACCATAAAATCATTCTCTTTTTATGGTGTGACCCTGTAGGTTCAATATTAAGCCGGTAGTAGAAATAAATAATAATAAAACTATTTTATCATTATTTATATAAATTCTCTAATTTATTAAATATGATTAATTAATTAATCACATTTATTCTACATCGTGAGGGATACTTCTCAGCATATCGTGACTATCCGGATAATATGAATTCACTGCTTAGAATACCAAGAACCTATTCAGTGAATAGTTACCGTATAATAAACTCTTTCTACCCTACAATGTCCCGATTAAATACAAGGCATGGATCTCGTGTCAAGCCTATCTAATTCAATCACTTGCTTACCATTTACTATGCTTAGTTCTATGCAAATTAGAAACTCCTTTCTAATTTCATTCACTCTGGCCAGAGATTCCTGAACTAGCATAAGTGGATCAGCCTTGAACATTCGCTTCCTTCACTGGAAGAGGTAGATCCTTTATTGATCATACACTATCTTCGTGTACAAATTCCTATACCCAGTAGAGCCCTAATAATTGTCCCTGGAGACTAAGAACTAAACCAAAGCATAGTTCAGTGTACACAAGATGACTATGATGACCTCAAGTCTAAGGATACTTGTACAACTATCACTATGTGAACAACTGCTGACACGTGAGTGAACTCCATCAGTTGTTCAGTTGTGCGAGTCATGTTCAGTGAACTTATTCTATAATAAGCACCTACATACTAGCTATAGTGTCACCACACAAATGTCTATGAGAATAGACATCCTTCATAATGAAGCAAGCATAGTATGTACCGATCTTTGCAGATTATTAATTACCAGTTAGTAATCCTACGACCAGGAACTATTTAAGTTTAGAGTTATCATCTTTTAGGTCTCACTATTATGATCTCATCATAATCCATAAAAAGCTTTACTCTAAACTATGGTATATCTTATTTAAACACTTAAATAGATAAAGCCCGTAATAAAAACAAAACAAGTCTTTTATTAATATCAATGAAATCAAAACAGATTACATAAAAGTTATTCATAAATCCTCATACATGATTGGACTTAGGACATATTCCTTTCAATATCCCACTTATACTAAAGCCAATCACTTTGGTATCTAATACCCATCTTATCTTTATGACGATCAAAGTGACTTTCATAAAGTAGCTTTGTGAGTGGGTCTGCTATGTTCTTATGTGTGTCAACTCTAATTCAATACAATACAAGAAATGTTACCGCGCTCCCACTAACCCTTTTGTAGACGCATGGTTCACCTTCATTTTTGATAAAATCAAACTCTTTGATTGTCTCATCAAAACGAATGTTCCATCTTTCGAGAAGCTTGCTTTAAACCACATATGGTTCGCAGCAGCTTACACACTAGGTTTTCATTTCTCTTGGAAAGAAAACCATTTGGCTATTTTCCAGATCTCATAGTCGTAGTAAGCAGCAATCGCAAGCAAAATCCGAACTGATTTTAACAAGGCTACAGGTAAAAGGTTTCATCAAAGTCAATCCATTGCCTTTGTTTGAATCCTTTTACCACAAGCCTGGCCTTATAGGTCTCCATCTGGCCATCTGCTCCAATCATTCTTTCGTATACCGTATACATAGATTCCTTTTCGGATTTCATGGCACTATGCCATTTCTCTGAGTCAACACTACTCATAGCCTCATTATAGGTCACAGGGTCGTCATCATCAATGATCGACAACTCATTGTCATTATTAATGACAAGGCCATATTACCTCTCAGGTTGGCGAGACACTCTCCCTATTCTATGAATGGGCTGTTCCACAAAAGGTTGGTCAGTCAGAACAGGTGTTTCCACTTGATCCGTAGTAGTTTGTGCTTCTTGAACTTTATCAAGTTCAATTTTGCTCCCACTGTTTCCTTCAAGGATAAACTCCTTTTCCAAGAAGGTAGCATGTCTGGAGACAAACACCCGATGATCGGTGTAAAAGTAATACCCTAAAGTCTCTTTAGGATATCCCACAAAACTACATTTTACGGATCGATATTCCAGCTTATCTGGGTCAACTTACTTGACATAAGCTGTACATCCCCAAATCTTAACGTGTTTAAGACTCGGTTTCCTTTCTTTCCATATCTCATACGGAGTTTGAGGAACAGATTTGGAAGGCACCTTATTCAGTAAATATGCTGAGGTTTCCAATGCATAACCCCATAGGAATACTGGAAGATTTGTATAGCTCATCATGGACCGAACTATGTCTAACAAAGTTTGATTTCTCCTTTCAGATACCAATCTGGAGGAGTCCACTGGGAGACTATACCATTTACTTTGAGATAATCTATAAACACTCCATTAAAGTATTCACCACCTCGATCTAATCGAAGAATTATAATACTATGTTTGGTTTATTTCTCCACTTCATACTTATACTCTTTGAACTTTTCAAAGGCTTCAGACTTGTGTTTCATCAAACACATATCCGAATCTAGATCTATCATCTATGAAAGTAATGAAGTATGAAAATCCACCCATGGCTTGCTTAGACATTGGTCCACATACATCTGTGTGTACCATTCCTAGCAAATTTGCAGTCCTCTCTCAATGTCTACTAAATGGAGACTGCAGTGCCACTATGAAGTGAGATTTTCATCATCCCTTTTCTTTTATTAGTTTGTTCAATCTGAAGTAAATTATGTCACATATATACAGACCATTATTTAAAGCACCACGTCAATAAAGAATATTATCTCTAAGAATAGAACATTCATTATTGTCAATAATAAATGAAAATCCAGCCAAGTCTAACATGGGAATAATATTCCTCACAATCGAGGGAACAAAATAACAATTATTTAAAATAATAGTCTTGCCCATAGGCATATGTAAATGAAATGATTCTACATCTTCAGCAGCAACTCTTGCTCCATTTCCCATCAGTAGAATCACCTCCTCTTCCTCAAGAGTCCTACTTCTCCTTGGTCCCTGCAATAAATTGCAGATATGAGAACCACAGGCGGTATCTAATACCCAAGTACAAATTTGATTTAATGACATATTCACTTCTATCATGAACATACCTGAATCAGAAGCGGTAGTCTCACTACCCTTCTTCTTCTTCAATTCTGCAAGGTAAACCTTACAGTTCCTCTTCCAGTGCCCCACCTTGTTACAGTGAAAGCAAACAACTTTGCTCTTGGGGTCTTCAGCTTTTGGTGGAACCAGCGTTTTCTCACCTACTTTCTTCTTCTTGGAAGGGTTCCTCTTCCTTTTCTTAGGATTGGAACCTTCACCAATTAGAAGAACAGAACTCTTCTTAGGGGGAAAATTTGATACCACAGTCTTCAACATGTTGTGGAGTTCAGGCAGGCTGACATCCAACTTATTCATGTGAAAGTTCACAACAAACTGCGAGAACGAACTCGGAAGCGATTGCAAGACCAAGTCTTGGCTCAGCTCCCCATCCATGGAAAAACCAAGTTGTCCAAGACGTTCAATTAAATTGATCATCTTAAGTACATGGTCATTCACAGATGATCCCTCAGACATCCTACAACCGAACAGCTCCTTCGATATCTCATATCGAGCTGTCCTCCCTGCCACATCATACAACACTTGTAGATGCATGAGGATAGTGTGAGCATCCATATGCTCATGTTGCTTCTGTAGCTCAATGTTCATGGAAGCTAGCATGATGCATTGAGCAACATTTGCATCATCTATCCACTTACGATACACAACATGTTCATCATTATGTGCATCACTAGCAGGTTCAGTAGGCTTAGGTGAGTCAATCACGTATTCCAGCTTCTCAATCCTGAGAACAATTCTCAAGTTTCGAAGCCAGTCAGCATAATTAGGACCAGTCAATTTGTGAGCATCCAGTATGCTCCTGAGTGATAGTGCAGAAGACATAATGTATATTGTAAATCTGTAAATGATAAATACATAACAACACTTAGCAAATATTCGATTTCATTTTAAAACACTATATGAATTGGGTCTTTATTCATAAGTGGCTCCCACTAGTTTATCTAATTTATTCAACCCCCTACGTGAAAAATTAAGCATTCATAATGCTAGTGGGAATAGGGATCCTACATTCCATTACACAACCCCGTCTGTGGCACGAACCGCCATGTAATGTTCAATAGGCAGACAACTCTTGTCAATTACACCTTATGTTATTCCCTAATCAAACTTTAGCCTCTTGAATAATTGAGTCTCGGCTGTGGCACGACAAACTCAATATTCTAAGTCAAGTCTAACCCAACATTCCGTACAGTTGAATCAGTCCCCAAAGGCCCACGGCTGTGGCACGTACCGACCTTTAGATTCTTATTCAATGTACACATCTCTATGTAATAGACAAGTATTTCTTATTTCGAAATCAAAGTCCTCGGCTGTAGCACGAACCGACAATGATTCAAAAATAAGAACTACTTTCTATCATGTTGGAAGGCTATGACCGACACAAGCCCGTTGTATTATTGGCCAATTACTACTTGATATTATTTAATTTTAGAGGGATTATATTACGTTACAATCATAATGATATTATAAAGAGATTCTTCCTTTTAAATTAAATATTTCAAATCAATAATCAATAATCAGATGATTCCCAGATCGGGTGGAGCATTGTCAAGAGGCGTCACTTAATAACCCTTTCTTACAGATAGAAATCTGTTGTTGACAGAATCATCCTTTTTCTCATATCGAAAATTCATATTCAATTACGTGTTTCACAAATACAAGAATCTCATGATTGTATTCATAATATTGTTATTAAGGTTATGAAACAATTTCACTATACTAGGTTGTCTAACAATCGCCTTATGTTCATTTAAGTTCACCTAAATCTATTATCGCATGATAAACTAAGCATATATCACATATATAAACATGAATAAACATCAAGGAAGACATGTTACATCATCTAGCATATTAGTCTAAGCATTATACATCTTTATGTATCACATGAAGCATTTAAAAGCAATTAAAACAGTTAAAAACAACTTTAAAACACTTTCGGAAATATAAATAGTTCAAAACTTTTATATAAACTAAAATTGATCTTCCATTAGATCTGTCTCAGAAAAACAAATCCAACGGTATATTGCACGCCCAAAACGGAGTTACGAAACTCCCAAAAAATCAATTTTAATGTAAACAGTCGGGCTATAACGCATTACAGGAACGCGTTACAAGCCCTGTAACGCATTCCGGTGATGCGTTACAACCCTTTTAACCAATTAAAAGGTGTAATGCATTCCGTGAATGCGCCACAGGGTGTAACGCATTCCCGGAATGCGCGACACCCTTTTTTTTTTCTTTTTCAGCAGCCGTCGTTGCTTTCCTCGATCGCCGCGCCTGACAGCGCCTGACAGCCGTATCTTTTCTATCTTTCCGTGCAGCAGCATCAGCAGACAACACAGACAATACAAACATATATATATATATACTATATATACATATATTTATACTTATTAAATTACGAATTTTAATTACAAGAACTACAAAAATTCATAATAAAAAATCTTTACATCATAAAATTATGAAAAAAATACCCAGACGATCTACAACACTTGTAGAACCCAGATCAACATTCAAAATTATTCTGAGAAACGATTTCTCATCAGACAAAATTAATCCATAATATAACTTGTAAAAATCATAATTAATTCATACAAGCACATAAAATTCTGAAATTTTTACCACAGATCTATATGCATACAACCTATGTTCTGATACCAATGATGGATTTTAATCACAGCGGGGGCATGATAAAACACTTTTTCCACACATAAAATCCAAATAAAAGCATATAAATCGTGGTAAAAGCATATGGATCGATTACTAACCTTAATATGCGATCCAAAAGCAACGATCGGAGATCCTTAGCAGCTGCTCCTCAAATGTGAAGCACTCCACCGGTATCCACCAAGAAAACGACGTTAAGGAGGAGGAGGAGGTGGAGAGAATTAGGTTTTCTAAAACTTTTGGGTTTTTGGGTTCGAATGAAAATAGGGTCTATAATAGTATATTTATAGGCAAAATTTTCAGCTGAAATTTTCCCATAAATATTATTATTATTATCCCATTTATTATTCTCATTAATAATTAAAACACCTTTTAATTATTAATCCTTTTTCTAAACACTTTAGAAATAATTCTCTCTCTTGATTTAATTTCCAAAAATTAAATCCTTAATTAATAATATTAAGAACTTTTCTTAATTAATTTATAATCAATTAAATCTCATTTAATCAATTATTAAATTTTCCAATTAATTATTTATTTCACAAATAAATAATTATTAGCCATTATTAATTAATTCCTCCACCATAAAATCATTCTCTTTTTATGGTGTGACCCTGTAGGTTCAATATTAAGCCGGTAGTAGGAATAAATAATAATAAAACTATTTTATCATTATTTATATAAATTCTTTAATTTATTAAATATGATTAATTAATTAATCACATTTATTCTACATCGCGAGGGATACTTCTCAGCATATCGCGACTATCAGGATAATATGAATTCACTGCTTGGAATACCAAGAACCTATTCAGTGAATAGTTACCATACAATAAACTCCTTCTACCCTACAATGTCCCGATTAAATACAAGGCATGGATCTCGTGTCAAGCCTATCTAATTCAATCACTTGCTTACCATTTACTATGATTAGTTCTATGCAAATTAGAAACTCCTTTCTAATTTGATTCACTCTGGCCAGAGATTCCTGAACTAGCATAAGTGGATCAGCCTTGAACATTCGCTTCCTTCACTGGAAGGGGTAGATCCTTTATTGATCATACACTATCTTCGTGTACAAATTCCTATACCCAGTAGAGCCCTAATAATTGTCCCTGGAGACTAAGAACTAAACCAAAGCATAGTTCAGTGTACACAAGATGACTATGATGACCTCAAGTCTAAGGATACTTGTACAACTATCACTATGTGAACAACTGCTGACACGTGAGTGAACTCCATCAGTTGTTCAGCTGTGCGAGTCATGTTCAGTGAACTTATTCTATTATAAGCACCTACATACTAGCTATAGTGTCACCACACAAATGTCTATGAGAACAGACATCCTTCATAATGAAGCAAGCATAGTATGTACCGATCTTTGCGGATTATTAATTACCAGTTAGTAATCCTACGACCAGGAACTATTTAAGTTTAAAGTTATCATCTTTTAGGTCTCACTATTATGATCTCATCATAATCCATACAAAGCTTTACTCTAAACTATGGTATATCTTATTTAAACACTTAAATAGATAAAGCCCGTAATAAAAACAAAACAAGTCTTTTATTAATATCAATGAAATCAAAACATATTACATAAAAGTTATTCCTAAATCCTCATACATGATTGGACTTAGGACATATTCCTTTCAGAACTGTTAATCCATTTGTGAGTGCAGGACACAACAAGTTAATTGATTCATATATATTCTTGGTAATTCATACTCAAGGCATATGATCAAAGAAAGAGCTTCACAATTAAATGTGATTGACAGAAGCTATTCCGTCAATAACCTTTGGAGATGACAGTAAAGGTTTTCATTACGGGACAAGCTATGCAGAAAAGGGATGTCATCATGGATTCAACAATTGCTATCACTGATAACAACTAATCATTGGAATCACTGATAACAATTGAAGCAACTTCCTTGTTGGATAATCAAGGCACAAATCCTCTTATCAGACAGTTCTGCATCAAAGGAAAAAATGTCAATTCAATGAAGGATTAGTGTCTCATCTGAAGCAGGAAGATTGAGAAGCTTGCTCTTTTTAGGGTAAAGAAAGGATATGCTCGTGGCTAGACTATCAGGAAAGGTGAAGTCACTGGTTTCTAATGTAAAGCTTCATCAGACAAAAGTTTAGTTATGGGATTGGAAGCTCTCACCCTTGAACATCAACTCAAGGAACTCTTTTTTGAAAAGGAGTTAGTGAGAGGACTGCCTCATCTGGAATTCAAAAGGTTGATAAATGTGAGGCATGTCAAGAAGAGAAGTCAAAGACAGCATCACATCAAAGTAAAGATATACCTTAGTGATGGTGGTTGACTACTCTTATGAAACAAAGTTATTGTTCGTGCATTTTTAAGACATGACATCACAGATGGTGATTGATCATATCAGAAGATCAAGTTGGAAGCAACTATAATAGAAATGATCTTGTGGTCAGATAATGGGACTGAATTTAAGAAGCAGTTCTGATTAATATCTGTAACATCAAGAACATTTTTGAGACATATTCAGCACTGAGAGCTCCTTGTCATAATGGAGTGGTACATAGGAAGAACCGGAACTTGATTAAAGCAACAAGGACAATATCAAGCTAATCAAGACTTTCTAAATACCAAAGGGCTGGAGCAGTCAAAACAGTTTGCAACAAGTAAGGTCAAGCCTTGATCAAGATGTATACATGAAGACCACTAATGAGTTAAGGGCCAATAGAAGCAAACACTGGATAACCTGAAAGTGTTTGGAGAGAATATTCTAAAGAAGCAAACAATAAAATGTTTTCAGTTGTTTGAAGATCTTGGCATTTGCAGCTAAGACTTGTAAGGATATTCTTCATGGCTACTCAGTGAAGTTTACAACCTACAGGGCACTAGTGGTTGATCAACAGAAGATGATTGAAAGTCTAAGTGCACAGTTCAACAACTCGATGCTCCAAGCTGTTAAAGGAGAAATTAATGGTGTTGATGATTCATATCCAAGCAATGAAATGGCAATGTATAATACAACTCATCTTCAATGAAGCCAGTCAGCAAGGGTAAGGATTTTCAGGAAATCCCAGCAACAGCTTAGGGGGAGCAATAGAAGGATCAACTAATCAGACACAACACCACATTGAAAATTCAGAGGACACAACAAGAACATAACTGCTGAGATAAAAGGTTTGATGTCAAGTATATTCCCAGAGTCTAGTTCTTAAGTGATCCAGATGGTGGAGTAATGATTAGCAGGGCTACTGAGTATGAATGAGTATCTCTCTAGTTTTCTATCTAAGGAAGAAACTAAGAAAGTTACAGAAGCTCTGATAGATCCGGATTGATTGGGTGATTACAAAGTAAGATGAACTCAATCAGTCAGCAAGCAGATTGTAGGGAAGCTGGTATCCAAATCAAATGACAATATTGTAATTGGTACAAGGATAACCAGAAGTCAAACTGGATGACAATGGAATTGTTACGAGGGACAAGGCCAAACTGGATGCTAGGTTATTATCAGGAAGCAGTATCTAACAGATAGCACCAGTAACGAGACTTGAGGATATTACGACAAATCAAGCACCTGATGCACATTACACTTGGAATTGGACTCTAGTAGATGTGTACAAGTGCACTCCTGGTTGTTGAGTCAAAGGAAGTCAATGCACAACCGTTCATGGACTTTGCAGTTGTAGATCTATTGGACTATGCATATCTCTTCTTCACAAGCTCATTTCAGGTTGGTATGAACTAGTATACTACTCAAGCAATCGTCAAGGACATGGTATGACACTCTAACTGAAGTTACAGTTTAATATGAACTAGTAGAGTCGTCATATTAATAACTCTCTTATCATTAAGCACAAACATATTGTTTTATATGTGTAGTGATATAATGATAATGTTATATGTTGGTCTACTAACAAAGACTTATGAAAGATTATTTGCTAAGTAATTGTAGAGTATGTATGGAGGAGCATATTGGAAAGGTTACAATTCTTTTTGGAATTACTTCAAGCAAGCCATTAGGATAATTCTTTTAGGAGCTCAAGCAAGCCAAAAGAACAATTCTTTTAGGAGCACAAGTAAACCAAAAGAATGATGGCAATACAAGTAAGTTAAGGATCTTTTGAAGATGCAAAAGTTAAAAGATTCTGAACATGCCAAGACTACTTACCAACAGAAACCACTAAAGCTTGATCAGTGCAACTCAGGTATAATGACAAACTATAGAGGTATTGAAAGGCATATGTCATAGCCTATTTGTTTATTCGAGGATTTAACTCAACTCAAATAAGAATGTAACAAGTAAATAGTGGATCTACCGTCAAAGAGATCTCATAAAGTAACATCTGTCAAAGGATTCAGAAACAATGTTCATCTACAGACTTGAGGAATTACTTTACTGGAAGAAGTTCAAGAAATTGATCAAGCCTCAATGATATAAATCAAGATTGTGGATTTAATCAAGTGACAGAGATCTTGTCAGGGTATTAAATAGTTACAGGGATTTAATCTGAAGAAAATCAAGTTATCAAAGTCAAGACATGAAGAAACATCACGGAAGTTAGTCACTCATAAACCAGACAGTACATCGAGTGTCGACATTGAAGTGGTGGAATTGATTCATAATTTTCAGTGATTTTCAGAAGATCTTCAGAAGAGTGGTTGTTGTTCAAGAGTAGTATTAATTCTCTATTAATTAATTAAGTCATATAGTTTAATTAAGAAAATACATTATATCTGCAAATATTAATTAATTTATTGATTGATTAATTAATTATGAATTAATATTATGAATTTTTAGAATTGATTTTGAATTTATATTCAATATTAATTCAGCATGACAATCAATTGAACTGGTATGACAATCAGATTGTCATACCGAAAGTCATACTAATTCAAATTGATTGTCATACCGAAAGTTCCTCTAGCTGTGGGATTGTCTTGCTAGTTCAACAGATTGTCATGCCGATTGTCTTGCTAGTTCAAGTGATTGTCTCGCCGATTGTCTTGCTAGTTCAAAAGATTGTCTCACCGAAAGTCATGCCAACTATCAGATTGTCTTGCCAGTTCAATGAAGTTCTGTTGATTAAATCATTTAAAAAGACAAGAAGAGCAACAAACAATTAACATCACAGAATACACTTAACTAACTCAAGAATAGAACAGAAGCAGCCGCCCAAAACATTTCATCTCTCTGTTGAATTCAAGATCATCAATTTCTAGTTTTAAAGTTAAATCTAAACCACTAGAAATCATTCTCTTGTTCTTGTGTAACTATCTAGCGGATCAAAATCCCTAGAAATTAATCTCAAATTGCTTTTAGCATTTGATCTTTTTATTGCAAAAATAGAAAAAGTTCATGTCGAATTTATTCTAAATTTGTAATAATTTATTTGAGATTAATCCCTTGTAAATGATACCGTTGTTGTAACACCTTTCAAGTTTAATAATAGTTTTATTTAACTTGAATTTTATTTCACTTTTTTATTCCGCATTTAATTCGATTAAACGGTATAGTTTGTATTCAACCCCCCCTTCTACAAACATATTGGGACCTAACAATTGGTATCAGAGCCTTCTGATTAACGAACAAATCAAGATCCTAGACTTTTGTGATTTTTCAACTCCTTGAATTTTTATTTATTCAAAAATTCATAATGACTTCACAAAATGTTGGAACTGTTAAAATTCCACTATTCGATAAAGAGAATTATATTATGTGGAAGAAGAAGATGCTCTTGTTTTTACAAGTTGCAAATCCCAAATATTTGAACTTGTGAAAGAAGGGTCCAAAAATTCCGATGGTTATTGAACCAGAGGTTACAGTAGATAATGTTGTAATTACCAAAGCTAGAACCTATGCAAAAGATCCTCAGGATTTTACTCCTGCTGAACAGGAAGAAGCCTCCTTGGATGCCAGCCTTCAGTTAATTTTAGTTGATTCCCTCGATCCCTTGATGAACAGACATGTGATGAACTGTAAAAATTCCAAACACATCTGGGAAACTATTGAGGTGATTAACGAAGGTACATAGGAAGTTAGGGAGAACAAGTTAAAGATCCTAACCTCTGAATATGAACATTTTAAATCCAATCCAGGAGAAGGAATTACTGAAGTGTTCGAGAGGTATAATGCATTGATCAACAACATGAACATAAATGGAAAATATTATTCAATCAGGGAGATCAACAAAAAGTTCCTTTTAACACTGCCAACTCATCTTGAACATAGAATCACTGCCATAAGAGAAGCTAGAGATCTGAGTGAGATTTCTTTGGATAGACTCTATGGTGTGTTAAAAACCTATGAGTTGGAGCAGATTCAGTAGAAGGAAGTCTACGGGAAAGATAGAGTGGTCAGCACATCTACTGCTCTAGTAGATGAAGGTCAACAACAACAACAACAATCTCAACAGTCAGAAAGAATGGTACAATCTTCCAAGGCTGAGGAAAATGTCTTAGTAGCAGAATATGATCCTCCTACTACAAATCAATCCGGTGATGATTTTTACTGCTTGGAAGAGCTGGAGCAATTGGAAGATGAGTCAATGGCCCAGATTGTCAAGAGATTCTCCAATGTCAGATTCAAGAGAAATTCCAAGTTCAAATACAAGTCCAACTATAACGGATTCCAAAAAGGTGGATCTTCATCCTCTAACACCAGCAGTGGTGGATACAAAAAGGGATGGTTGATCGGAACACCATTCGATGCTTTAACTGTAATGAGTTGGGACACTTTACCACAGAATGTAGGAAGCCAAAGTAAGTAAGGAAGAACTCTTATGATTCAAATCAGAAGAGTAACTCTGAAAGGGCTTATCTGGCAAAGGGAAGAAGCCGGGATGATACTGATAGTGAAGATGAAGAAGTTGGGAATCTTGCTCTTATGGCTATTGATGGAAATACTTCATCGTCAAGAAAAGAGGTAAAATTTACTGATGCTGAATTAGTTTATCATCTAGGAGGTTCCTTAGATTGTGCTCGTCGTGATAATGAACTGTTAAGTCAGCAGATCAATGACCTTAAGAAAGAGGTCAATGAATTAAGACTTGTGCACATTAATCAAGACAAATTAAAAGAACAAGTATCTTTTCTAGAGAATAGAGTTAACTGTTATAGACAACTCGAAACTATTCTCAAAGACAAGATCACCGGTCTTGAGACTAAGGTTAAAGCTTACTTTAATTCTTGTTTGAAGTCTAAAGAGTTCTACAGTAAGCAAGATGTTAATCAAACATCTGAAATAGGTTTTGATTACAATGCTGCTATTGGAGAATTAGGCATAAACTCCCCTCCTCATGTCTGTGCTAAAGGTAGGGAAGTACCACATGTGCTTAAGGGTGTTGATAAATGCCTCTATAAAGGATCAATTGCTGAACTATTTGATGAGACCTCCTTTATTATTCAAGAAGAAATACGTGCTGAAGATCGTGCTAATGAGAAGGTAGTTTCCAAGCCAAGTGTATCGAAAGTTCCAGTCAAAGTTGTGAAAGCAACTGAGACTAACTCAGACACACTTGAGTTGGATAACAAAAATGCCATGTCTACCATGCATAATTTGCCTGTTGTTAATCCCTCTCATAAAGTATGTGGTGTTTTTAATTGTATGTCTTGTGCTTTTAATTTGATGTATGCTTATTTTAATGGTAAGCATGTTTCTTGTGATAAGACTCCTCCTCGTCAGCATGTGAATAATAGGAAGCATAATAGGTCTAAGACTGCTAGTCCTCCTAAGGCTAGAAAGGAAACATTTGTGCCTAAGCCTAAACAGAAATTTGTGAAGGTTGTTTACAAGGTCAAATGTCCAGTCATTGAGAAAGTTGAGAACATAAATGTTAAGAATGTTGTTTTGCCTGATAAAGGCCAATTCTACAAGTATGCCGGACCCAACCAAGTTTGGGTTTCAAAGAAGGCTTAATCCATTTGTATTGCAGGGCATTAAATAGGTGGAACCGGCAGTGTGGATTCTTGACAGCGGATTGTCAAGACATATGACCGGAGATAGAGCCCTGCTATCAAATGTGGTAGAGAAAGCTGGCCCAGAGGTTACCTTTGGAGATAACAACAAAGGTTTAACTGAGGGATATGGCTGTTTGCAAGCTGGTAATGTTATCATTGAACTCAAACTTCTTTCAACATTAGTGATTTCTTATTTTATTTAAAATCTTTTGAAATCACTATTGTACATCATCTCTCTCAAAAGATTAAATGTATAATTTTCATTCATTATAGATCTTAAGTACATTTTATCTCTATATTGCCATATGTTCTGTGATACAGGTTCAACCTCCAATGGCCTTCTTTCATTGACAATCATGAGGTTGAAAATCCACAACATCTATCCCAGACTGTAAAGACAAACATAGAAACAGAACCAACCAACACTCTCTTACCACTAAAATGTAGTATGAATGAGCGTGAGGGAGATAGTGCCTTAGTGCACCATATAAGGAAGGTTCTGAAGTCAACCCAACAGCTCTGTCTCCTACAAAGATGAGTAGTATTTAAACTGAGACAACTGATAGCCCCCATACATCTTCTCAAAAAGATGTAATGGCTGAAAAGGCACAAAAACAGTTACTAGATTCATTCTCTCAACAGGGTGCGTCTATTGAAATTTTCCTGTCAGCCAAGGCATCCGATGTAGTGTCACCACCTCAAATATAAACAATTCTTGATGCACAAGGAAAGGTTACACACACAGAGGAAGAGTTGACGGAAACAAGAGTTTTAACCATTTTAAGGTCAAATTCGATTGTTCAAGGTTCTTTAATGGACCAATTGCCTTTACAGGTGTTAGGAGAGGATATTGATCCAAAAACCATATGTCAGTGGTCAGTGTCTACCTCCCCAGGCTTAAATCCCCTGGATGCATCTGCGGATAGTGGATCTGACATAGGTGCAGATCGATAATTTATTGACAATGATTCAGATATTACCTGATGAGTCACAAGGAAATATCTTCACAGACATTAGAAAGGAACCTTGATCTTTATGCTAAATTCTTTGGATCATTGTTTACCTTCCCAGAGTTCAAATCTGGAACCCTAAAATGGAAACTAGCAACTTGTAGATTATGACTCAGATTCATCTGACGAGTTTAACAAGGACGGGGATTTGCGAACTCCTATTGCACCACCTGTGACCTCCTTAAGGACGGCTAAGGTGATTTTCCTTGCAGGTACAGCTGGATTTTGGAGCTATGAGAGGAGTGATACACTTGTGAGAATGAGTGTAAACACGAGTGGAGAGAAGAGTGAAACACATGTGAGGTACACTAAACAGAATCACACACTCACAGTGAGGAAGAAAAAGAAACTACTTGTTATTTCTTTTCCAACCAAATGAAACATGAGAACTCCTTCAGATAACGACATACATTCCTTCTCTAAGGGGGAGATAAAAGCTTAAGTAATAGTTTGGAGGATTCCTCAACTAAGGGGGAGAAATAACAGGGAGGAAAGAAAAAGAAAAAGGTAAAGCATATGTACACTACACCATACCACTGTTGTTTGTAACTACGGATCCTATTGTACGGGAGAGGTGGTAAACACAAGATGATCTCCTTTAAGTAGTTGATTCTCATAGGGGAAAAGCAAGAGAGATATGCGCTTCTCAACAGGAAATGTGGTTGTACAAAAGAAGATGAAACTACTTGAAGATATGTTCAGTCTAGAGGAACATCTATTTGGAATCTGGAAAATGTTAAATATAATCCAGAACTTTTCTGCTATTTACTTTGCATTTCTATTTACATCTTTTTCTTATTTGTTAGTTTAGTTATCCTCTAGGTATTTGTTATTATTGTTTAACAAACAAATAGGGGGAGATTGAAAGGCATATGTCATAGCCTATTTGTTTATTCGAGGATTTAACTCAACTCAAATAAGAATGTAACAAGTAAATAGTGGATCTACCGTCAAAGAGATCTCATAAAGTAACATCTGTCAAAGGATTTAGAAATAATGTTCATCTACAGACTTGAGGAATTACTTCACTGGAAGAAGTTCAAGATATTGATTAAGCCTCAATGATATAAATCAAGATTGTGGATTTAATCAAGTGATAGAGATCTTGTCAGGGTATCAAATAGTTACAGGGATTTAATCTGAAGAAAATCAAGTTATCAAAGTCAAGACATGAAGAAACATCACGGAAGTTAGTCACTCATGAACCAGACAGTACATCAGTGTCAACATTGAAGTGGTGAAATTGATTCATAATTTTCAGTGATTTTCAGAAGATTTTCAGAAGAGTGGTTGCTGTTCAAGAGTAGTATTAATTCTCTATTAATTAATTAAGTCATATAGTTTAATTAAGAAAATAAATTATATCTCCAAAGATTAATTAATTTATTAATTAAATTAATTGATTAATTAATTCTGAATTAATATTATGAATTTTCAGAATTGATTTTGAATTTATATTCAATATTAATTCAGCATGACAATCAGTTGAACTGGTATGACAATCAGATTGTCATACTAATTCAAATTGATTGTCATACCGAAAGTTCTTCTAGCTGTGGGATTGTCTTGCTAGTTCAACAGGTTGTCATGCCGATTGTCTTGCTAGTTCAAGTGATTGTCTCACCGATTGTCTTGCTAGTTCAAAAGATTGTCTCACCGAAAGTCATGCCAACTATCAGATTGTCTTGCCATTTCAATGAAGTTCTGTTGATCAAATCATTTAAAAAGACAAGAAGAGCAGTAGACAATTAACATCACATAATACACTTAACCAACTCAAGAACAGAACAGAAGCAGCCGCCCAAAACATTTCATCTCTCTGCTGAATTCAAGATCATCAATTTCTAGTTTTAAAGTTAAATCCAAACCACTAGAAATCATTCTCTTGTTCTTGTGTAACTATCTAGCGGATCAAAATCCCTAGAACTTAATCTCAAATTGCTTTTAGCATTTGATCTTTTTATTGCAAAAACAGAAAAAGTTCATGTCGTATTTATTCTAGATTTGTAATAATTTATTTGAGATTAATCCCTTGTAAACGATACTATTGTTGTAACACCTTTTAAGTTTAACAATAGTTTTATTTAACTTGAATTTTGTTTCACTTTTTTATTCTGCATTTAATTCGATTAAACGGTATAGTTTGTATTCAACCCCCCTTCTACAAACGTATTGGGACCTAACAGGTATGACGAGCTCACCATTTTACTCAAATGCTAATAGACAACATGTAATGTTCTCAAGATGCCAAAGTGCAAGGTTCTAAGTAGATCCTATAGAATCCAATCTTATAGCTATTAACAAGATTATTAGTTATCTTAAGGGACTACCAACTCTTGGAGTAAAGTACCCTAAAGATATTATGCTTAACATGTTTGTCTATATAGATATAGATTATACAGGTTGAAATAAAGACATGAGAAGCATCTCTAAAGCTGTCAACTTAAGTGACAGGAGAAGCATCTCAGGAAGCTGTCAACTTCGTGGAAGAAGATTAATATCTTGTTATGATGAGAAACAACTTTAAATACAACAACTCTGTGAACACTCTATGATAAAGAACCTTCACACCAGGTATCATTACTTTAGAGAGCATGTCTTTTAGTCAAAGAATTACTGACAGAAACATTTATTAAATCACTTGATAAAGTTAATTTTTCAAGAATGGTTTGTAAGTGTAGGATACCATTCATTGCATATTTGTTGGAAATCCCATCTGCAAGGAATTCTTCATATAAGTTCACAAGTATTAAATCTTCAATATTTAAAGGACTTGTGAATTTATCAGTAATCCAGTACCTCATACTTAGTGCTACTATCTTGATTATCCTGATTACAATGTCATTTACATTTGTGGTAGTTAGGTATTATAGTATTACGTTTGAATACTATTTTAATTAATTTAAATTATGACTGTAGACAATTCAATTCCATATCAGTGCCATAATTTGAATTATAATAAAATAATATGCAGCACAGTTATTTGTATCATGTACGAATAATAGTGATACTTTTAGTATTAGTGATATTACTTGGAATTTTTGTTCTAAGTAATCAATGCTTATTTCTAAAATCACTAATATTGAAAGTTGAAGTATTTTCTAAGTTATGTGTATAAAACTCTCAATATTTTATATGCTTAGAAAGTATTTCTAAAATTTCTAATTATCCAGAGAGTGATTACCATGTATATAAGTCATATATTCTACTGGTAATTATTCAAGGATAATTATAAATATTTAAGTGCTAGTGTCTAACTTATAGATATTTAGTATTTATCTATTTAATATTTATTTTAGATTGTTTGGATTATGGAATTTGAAGCAATTCAATGATTTTATTTGCTCCATGATTCAAACTAACTTAAAATAAATAAGCAGCATGATTGATTATAACCAAATATGTCAACAATTGATATAAAGTATATTGATTGTGACTTGTGTGTTATAAGTTAATTATGAGATTTTGGTTTTAGTGAATTTAGCAATGTTCACATCTCAAGAATTCACTAAATCAGAATCATGATTGTAGCATGATTAGTTGTATGCCAATTCTTGACTTATATCAGTTAATGATATTTAGTTAAGAGTAACTATTACCTAATTGTGAAGTATTAGTATTTGTGACATTACTTTGAACTCCTCTAAGTAATCAATGCTTATCCTCAGTCACTTATACTGATATAGAAAGTGTAGAAATTTTTCTTAAGTACAACTATGGTTAAAATGTTTGATTGCTTTACTAGAAGTAACCATTTGTTGTCAAGTTAGAATAATTTTATACTTATTTGCAAATTCCTAAACACTTTGATAAGAGATGCAATACTCAATGGATCAAAGTATATGGAACTTAGAATATTTTTCTAAGATTGCGAACAAGACAATGTTGGTTAATGTTGCTTTATTTATCGAACCAATATTGTTTGAGATATTACAGTTGTTAGGAGTTAACAATTGTATGATATATGAAATTGAATGCTGATGTCTTTTTGATAGATAATTGGTATTTAATTCATGGATATCTTAATTTAATATTTAAAATAGGATGCAACATAATTATTGGTATCTAAAGTACTTGACAAGTATCAGACAATGATATATTGTTAATATTTTGTTGCAGATAATTGTAAGATTTTAAGATCTAGTGAATTTATATGAGTTGCTATATCTGACAGATTCACTACAATTTGAAATCAGCAGCATAGTCATTCTTATTAAGATTATTTATCAATAAACAATTTTGTTGATTATAATCTTATAAAGATAGATTATGGAGCTTTTGATATGAATGAGAATTGCTTAGACTTTACCCTAAGTGATCAATACTTTTACAAAAACTCATTCATGTTGAAAGACAAAATCTTTCTTTCTCTTCTTAATATTGCTAGGTCATCAGTCTGTGTCTTATCAAATCATTTATCTTTTTAAGCATAAAAACAGACTTGTATACTCGAACAGTTTTAGGAGAAAATCAAACTTCTCTCTACTTTAGTGATTTCTTATTTCATTTAAATCATTTTGAAATCACTATTGTACATCATTTGTCTCAAAAGATTAAATGCATAATGTTCACTCATTATAGATCTTAAATGCATTTTATCTCTACATTGCCATATGTTCTATGATACAGGTTCAGCCTCCAATGGCCTTCTTTCATTTGATAGTCATGAGGTTGAAAACCCACAACTTCTATCCCAGACTATAAAGACAAACACAGAAACGGAACCAACCAGCTCTCTCTTACCCCTAAAATGATGTATGAATGAGCGTGAGGGAGAAAGTGCCTTAGTGCACCACATAAGGAAGGTTCTGACGTCAACCCAGCAGCTCTGTCTCCTATAAAGATGAGTAGTATTTAAACCAAGACAACTGCTAGCCCCATACATCTTCTCAAAAAGATGTAATGGCTGAAAAGGCACAAAAACAGTTACTAGATTCATCCTCTCAACAGGGTGCATGTATTGAAATTCGCCTGTCGGCCAGGGTATCATATGCAGTGTCACCACCTCAAACATAAACAATTCTTGATGCACAAGGATAGGTTACACACACCAAGGAAGAGTCGACGGAAACAAGAGTTTCGACCATTTTACGGTTAGATTCGATTGTTCAAGGTTCTTTAATGGACCAATTGCCTTTACAGGTGTTAGGAGAGGATACTGATCCAATAGCCATATGTCAGTGGTCAGTGTCTACCTCCCCTGGACTTATAAACCTGGATGCATCTGCGGATAGTGGATCTGACATAGGTACAGATCGGCAACTTGTTGACAATGATTCAAATATTACCTGATGAGTCACAAGGAAATGTCTTCACAGACATTAGAAGGAGACTTTGATCTTTATGCTAAATTCTTTGGATCATTGTTTACCTTCCCAGAGTTCAAATCTGGAACCCTAAAAGGGAAACTAGCAACTTGTAGATTATGACTCAGATTCATCTGACGAGTCTAACAAGGATGGGGATCTGCGAACTCCTATTGCACCACCTGTGACCTCCTTAAGGATGGCTAAGGTGATTTTCCTTGCAGGCACAGCTGGATTTTGGAGCTATGAGAGAAGTGATACACTTGTGAGAATGAGTGTAAACACGAGTGGAGAGAAGAGTGAAACACTTGTGAGGTACACGAAATAGAATTACACATTCACAGTGAGGAAGAAAGATAGAAACACCATATCCCATTCCCTATTCCTAGACATGGTTCTTGATACTCCGACTCTCGAATCAGTTTATGATTAGAACCTAACTCTTAGGGACCTAACATTTACAGATTGGATTAGAATACTTCGGGATCTTTGGGAGCTAACAATTGGTAACAATTGGTGATCTCACATTTGGGAGGTATAAGGAGTTGGGAAGATTGGTGAACATGATGATCAACAGTGAAGTCATTCTTGCAGCATTTAAAGGGACATGGTTGATCAGACTCTGACTTGTTATTTCTTTTCCAACCAAGTGAAATATGAGAACTCTTTCAGACAACAGCATACATTCTTTCTCTAAGGGGGAGATAAAAGCTTATATAATAGGTTGGAGGATTCCTCAACTAAGGGGGAGAAATAGCAGGCATAAGGAAAAAGGTAAAGCATATGTACACTACACCACACCATTATTGTTTGTACCTACGGATCCTATTATACGGGAGAGGTGGTAAACACAAGGTGATTTCCTAGTGATCAGAAGAAGTGGTTTGGTTCATCACTATTCTTCATAAGGGGATAAGCCGTTTTCCAAAAGGGGAGTACCATTAGTTCTTATCTGCGGATCCTATTATACGGGAGAGGTGGTAGACAAAGCTGATCTCCTTTAAGCAGTTGATTCTCATAGGGGGAGAAGCAAGAGAGATATGTGCTTCTCAACAGGAAATGTGGTTGTACAAAAGAAGCTGCTAATGATTACTTCAAGACTGAGAAGTATTATCTAGCAGAGATTTGAAGAACCGAGGAAATAAAGATGAAACTACTTAAAGATCAGTTCAGTGCTAGAGGAACAAGCATCTTTCATTTCAGTTACTCAAGAAATCTGGAAATGCAGTATTTGATCCAGAAAACCAGTAGCATTATTTACAAGTCCTGGTACTTTACTTTTTCTAGTTGTTAGTTGAGTTATCCTCTCTATTTAATTTGTTTGTTAGGTTTAACAATCAAATAAGGGGGGAGTGTTGGTGAGACTGCGTAGCTGTATGAACAGTTACGTGATAACTCAACACGATAACAATACTAGAACATGACAAGTTAAAAATACTACGTCTACACAAGAAATATGGAAGAATGAAGACAAGACAAATACAAAGAATTAGAAGATTAGAAGAAGGCCTGAAGTCTGTCTACAAGTCACTGAAAGAAGTTCAATTATATGATCATGCCTCAGTGAAGAACAAAGGTTAAAGACTTTCAGGGTTTCAGGAATGTTGAAGATTCAGTATACAAGTGCTACCGGAAGATTTCAATGTATTGGCATTGATTGAAGATAGATAGTGTTCGAAGTATAGGAATCTGAAGAATTGAAGACAGGGTTCTAGAATACCAGAAAGGATTCCAATGAGAGTACAGTTGTTTATTGACAGTCAGTGTCTGAAGCAATAAAGTTGAGGCAAGCTTAACAATGTAATAAGGCTATAATACGAAGACCTGAATCGGGGTTAGTCGTCTGTAAACCAGACCAGTTGCACTAGGCGTCAACATCTCGTGAAAGGAATATGGATATTATTTTTAGAAGAATTGTTAAGTTGAGGAACGTACTTAGATTGAACATTTATATGTTAAAGTACGAGAAGAGGCGCGCGGGGTATACAGCTAAACAGATCAGGGGACTGGCGAGACTCAAAGTTTAATTGTTAAATTAAATAAATTATTTAATGGACTTTAATATAATTTATTTAATAAACTTAAAATGATTTATCTTATAAACTTTAAATAAGTTTATTTTATAAATCCAAATTAGTTTATTTATATAAGTTATATTTAAGTTTATTTTATAAATTAATTTAATTACAATTTAAATTTAAAAAGAAAAGAAACAAAAAAAAGAGAAAAGAAAAAAAGAAAAAGAAAATAGAAAATAGAAAACAAAACAAAAAAAAAACAAAACAAAACAAAAAAAAAAGGAAAAAGAAAATCTAAATAAATAAACAAATGTGTACATGTTTGTTTATGTTTGTTAAGTTTTGTTTTAAATACAACCACTTGTACTTGGAAAGCATGTACGTCGCCACAGGAGTTTACCCCCTCCTCCCTCTTGTCGCCACACACCTTGTCGCCACAGAGGAGTGTAGTAAAATAAAACCAAGGCAAATAAACTCCTTCTGTACTCCTGTCGTCACAGAGGTTTTAATAAAGTTATCACCACAGAAGCTTCTCTCTCCTCAGCCACACATTATTGGATATAAAGTCTACACTTTGCAGTAGATCAGTAAGAGTTCTGTTTTATCTTTTTCTCCAACAAAAAGAGAGCTGATAATACAAGAAGCATAGATTTATAGAGAAGCTCCGGCACCTTGAATATCCGTTTAACTTCCTACCGGAGTAATGTTATAATGCCCGATTTAACTCTTGTATATTCTTAGGGGCATTATAATCATTACCCGGTAATTAAATCCTTAGACAAACAAAAGCTAGATCATTGTATAGGATTTGATTTGTAAATCTTTATAGTATCTAGGAACTTTATTGTTCTTAGATTGTAGCCGGTTAATTTATTTACCGGAGTGTAGCAACACCCTCGAGGATTTATATACGAATTTATATTTCCTCGAATATCTTGTTTTCCTCGTTTTTATCGTTCCAAACACTATTCCTCTCAAGAACACGGAACCACTAACCGAGCACTAAATACTTTATCCGCTAAAGATTTGAAAGAATTTTTAATTTAGTGATTATCGTATTCAACCCCCCTTCTACGATAATTCGGGACCTAACAGTATCCCCGTGGGGTGCACCAGTGCTGTTCGTAAAGAAGAAAGATGGAAGCATGAGATTGTGTATTAAATTTTCACGAATTGAATAAGTTGACTATCAAAAATAAGTACACTCTCTCGCGAATTAATGATTTATTTCATCGACGAAAATGAGCTACTTGTTTCTCGAAGATCGATTTAAGATCTGGATATCATCAACTAAAAATTAAATCAGAAGATATACCCAAGACGGAATTTCATACGAGATATGGACATTATGAATTCTTGATAATGGCGTTTGAATTGACAAATGCGCTAGCCGCTTTTATGGATCTTATGAATCGAGTATTTAAAAAATACTTGGACAAGTTCGTAATAGTATTCATTGATGATATCTTGATTTACTCAAGGACAGAAGTAGAACATGTGGAGCATTTGAAGATCGCTTTAAAAATCCTGAGAAAAGAAAAGATATACGCAAAGTTTTCAAAATGCGAGTTTTGGTTAAAAGAAGTTCAGTTTCTTGGACACGTAGTCAATAGTGAAGGTATCAAAGTATATCCCGGGGAGATTGAAGCTGTTATGAATTAGGAAAGGCCAAAGACTCTAATGGAAGTGAGAAGCTTTCTGGTACTAGCTGGATATTATTGACGATTGGTTCAAGATTTTTCCAAGATTGCAGTTCCACTGACAAAGCTGACACGGAAAAATGAAAAGTTTGTTTGGACAGACAAGTGTGAAGAAAGCTTTCAAGAGCTGAAGAAAAGGTTAGTTTCTACACCAGTATTGGTTCTACCCGATGAGAAGGGCGAGTTTGTAATATATAGTGATGCTTCATATTAAGGATGAAGTTGTGTGTTGATGCAACATAGAAAGGTGTTAGCGTATGCGTCGCGACAATTAAAGCCGCACAAGAATAAATATCCTACACATGATTTGGAGTTAGCAGTGATTGTGTTTGCTCTTAAGATTTGGAGACACTATTTATACGGAGAAAAGTGTGGAATTTATACGGACCACAAGAGCTTGAAGTACATATTTACGCATAAAGAGTTGAACATGAGATAAAGTAGATGGTTGAAATTAATCATGGATTATGACTGCACAATAAGTTATCATCCCTGCAAGAAAAATGTTGTAGCAGATGCGCTAAGCCGCAAGAAAAGATTGAATGTGTTAACTTCGTCCGAAGAATTGATCAAGGAATTTGAGAAGTTGGAAATAAAGATACAAATTCCGGAGATGGCAAATAAAGTGATGTATGCGATGATATTTCAGCTAGAGATTTTGGAAAAGATTCGACGTTGTCAAGAACAAGTGATGGATCACGAGAATGATAAATTGATAGGAGAAGAGGTTAGAGCTCAAAAGGATGATAAAGGAATATACCGATTTTGATTGCAAATCTAGAAATGTTGCGGAATTAAAGCACGAGATACTACAGGAAGCGCATAATTCAAGGTTTTCGATTCACCCTAGAAGTACGAAAATGTACAAGGACTTAAAAGAGAATTATTGGGGGCTGAATATGAAAAAGGAAATCGCAGAGTGGATAAGCAAGTGCTACACGTGTCAAAGAGTAAAAGCGGAACATCAATGACCAAGTGGATTGCTCAACCACTGGACATACATAAATGGAAATGGGAATATATTGCGATGGATTTCGTGGTAGGATTACCAAAGACCAAGGTTAATCATGATGCGATTTGGGTGATTATCGATCGATTAACAAAGTCAGTACATTTCTTGCCAACCAACGAAATATTCTCATCGGAAAGATTGGTCAAGTTCTATCTGGATGAAATCGTAATGCGTCATGAAGTACCAGTGTCTATCGTGTCTGATAGAGATCCAAGATTTAACTCGAGATTTTGGCGACAATTTCATGATCATTTGGGTATAAAATTGAAAATGAGTACGGCATATCATCCATAGACGGATGGACAAAGGGAAAGTACTATTGAAAGAATCGAAGACATGTTGAGAACCTGTGCATTAGATTTTAAAGGAAATTGGGACGATCATTTGCCGCTGATTGAATTTTCCTACAATAACAGTTATCACGCAAGTATTGGCATGCCACCTTATGAAGCATTGTATGGAACGAAATGTAGATCCCCTACGTATTGGGATAAAGTTGGCGAGCACAAGCTGTTGGGACCAGAACTAGTTCAACAAACGAGAGAAAAAGTGGAAGTGATTCGGAAAAGACTGATAGTTGTTCAAGATCGACAAAGGAAATATGCAGACCAGAATCGAAAGGATATGATATTCGAACTCGGAGACAATGCGTTGATAAAGATATCTCCATGGAAAGACTTATCCATATTCGGAAAGAAAGGAAAACTAAGCCCAAAATCTATTGGGCCATTCGAAGTATCAAATGCAACATCTCCATAATGTGTTTTATGTCTCTCTTTTGAAGATATATAATGCGGATGCTAGCCATGTAATCGAGTTGGAACCCATGGAAATATAACAAGATCTATCTTATATGGAACAACCCGTTCAAATTTTAGATTGAAAAGAAAAAGCGCTTAGAAATAAAGTGGTACCTTTAGTTAGAGTTTTGTGGAGAAATCCCAAGGTTGAAGAATCAACTTGGAAATTAGAAAGTGAAATGCGAGAAAAGTATCCCCATTTGTTTGTTTAGACTAGATTCTGAGGACAAAATCCTTTTAAGGGGGTGGATTGTAAATATTGGGATTTTCGCGAAATATTTATATGAATAAAATACAGTTATGTGTTATAATTGTGGATTATATGGAATTATGAGTATAAAATATTAATTTATATAATTTTGTGGTTTATGTGAAATTCTGTGAAATAGTATTAAGGAAAGGGCAAAGCCCCGTTCCAGTTTGATGAGTCAGCAAAAAGGTTTAAGTTATGATTGTCGGGCCGTCAGGCAGAACGTGAGCCGTTATTCAAAGGATGGATTGAATGAGAAGGATTAAGAATAATAAAATTGAGAATTATATTAAGTCATGATAAATGTGGAGTCCTCTGCGTGTTTTTATTATTTGGATTCCTAATTGATAAATGTATATCGTTATTGAGTAATTGTTACTCGTGTAATCAGTTGTTAAAAGTGAAATAACGTGTATAAGTGTATCAATACGAAATGTGTTTGATGTTGTTGCGTGAGTATATGTTATTTTAAAGTTCCAATTATAAATCTGTGATTCCCATTTTCCCCTAGCTCATCTATAAATATTCTCTCCCCATTTCTTTTCCTTCTTCCTCTCATTTCTCTCTTCTTCCTCTCCCGTTCTCTCCCGTTCTCTCTCTCTCTCTCTCTCTCTCTCTCTCTCTCTCTCTCTCTCTCTCTCTCTCTCTCTCTCTCGCTCTCTCTCTCTCTCTCTTATATGAAACCACAAATTCTATTCGGTTTTCAAAGATTTCAACACCAAAGTTAATCTTTTGCGATTCTCTATCTCTATACTACTTGCATGTAAGTGTTGGTTAAGTTTTTACAAAACCCTCTTTTAAATATCCAATAAGGATGTAATTTCTTGAGATGTGTTCACTAGGGTGTATAATATGAAAGATGTGATGAAATTGTGAGGTTTGGAGGTCCAAAACTCGAAAGGAGACCCATGCATGAGCACTCTCGAGTTCGACCACCATCGACCTTGTTAGATATATTTGTGATGTCATGTCTAATCTGTTGTGTTTATTTTCAGGACTTAATATCAGGACTTATCAGGACTTACTGGAAATCAGGATTTACTGAAGTCAGAACTTATATCGGAACTTAAGGCCGTCAGGATTTATATCAGGACTTAAGTGCGGGTACTTCAGATAAGGAATGCAACTGATTTACAGAAGAGGATATAGACTAAAACAAAAGAAGATATGCATGAAGAGTGGGACAACTAGAAGACTTGTAGAAGATAATATCTGATTGATATATTTTAGGAGACAAAATTATATTCCATATCAATTAGAAGATATATTGTAACTGTGTACTATATAAACATAGCTTAGGGTTTACACTATATGTGTTATCATTCACGAGAACATTATTAATTGTGACCTAGTAGCTCATAGTGATACTGTTCATCATTGAGAGAGTAGTTTAACCTACTTAGTAAGATAGCTTATTATATTGAATAAACTTGATTATTGTTACATACTTGTGTTCTAAATCAATTTGATTGTATCAACACTATATTCAACCCCATTCTATAATGTTGTGTGACCTAATAAGTGGTATCAGAGCCTCTCTGTTGATATACAAACAGTGAGATCTAGTTTACAATCATGTCTGACGAAACACAAACTCCAACTAAGCCCACCAAAACTCAATATACTCAAAACAATCAAACACACAGTCGATATGAGAGTATTAGGGTTCCCATAATGAGAGCATTTGAGTATCCTATATAGAAGGTAAAGATGGCTATGTTTCTGGAAGCCACAGATCCAGAATACCTTGATAGAATTAATGATGGAGCATGTAATATCCGGGATATATCGTGTAATTATTTTTGCTATTATATAATTGTTATGTGTGTTCAGTATCTATTCTGTGAGCTAATTGTTAAGTGTTATCTGTACTTGAATATTCAAAAATAATATTAGTTGAGTATTTTAATTTTTATATGTTCCAAATAAAATATAGATAATTGTCATATCTTCCTAATTATTTTTATGTTGGTTTATGGATTTATAAGAATCATATGAAATTTCTAAAATCTTTTTCCAGGTAATTAAAATCTATTTTATAAAAAACGGGAACCAACCGACGTCACCCGTTATTACGTTTTTGGAACCCGAAACTCTTTCGAGAACTCCTTCCTAACCTAATTGTAATATTCCGAGCATATTCCATATTTCGACTTTTTCGATCCGGCGTACGGTTTGTCCTGCGCGGGTCCCGGCGCAACATTTTCGATACAATATTCGTTTTGGTAAATCAATAAAACCCGTATTTTCGATAAACGGGAGCTTTTAATTAAACTATCCCAATTATCACTTCGTAATACGTGTAACCAGACGCTGAGACCAAGACCGCAGTACAAATTGTACTGATTTGGATAATTATCCCGAAAACCGATACCGTTTGGATCAGTTTTTACAAATAAACGTACCGTTTTATATCCGGAATGATCCAACGGGATACTAATTTTTCTTAAATATAAATAGCCTTTTATCGTATTTTATTTCGTATCAAAATCATTTGCAGACAGATAATTATATAATTTTCAGAGAAAAGCCCTAATTACATAAACTGTTCTAAGAATCAAACAGCAAAACGAAGGCGTTACCGATCTCTGTTTTCAAAGCTTGAGTAACCAAAACGAAGGATTTGAAGTGTTCTATCAGATTCTGAGCTTTGTTTCACTGCAGAAATCAAGGTTATTTTTCTAAAAATTTATTTATTTTCGAATTTATTTTATTAAAATTATGAATTTTTGTTCGGATGATTGTTTGTATGATTTGATGATTGCATGTTGTAGAGCTTGTTTTCCTGATGATTTTCATATGTCATACGTCTGATTTGGAGTTCAATAACATGCTCAAAAGTGGGTTTAATTTTCGAATTTCAAAATTAGGGTTATAACTCGTATGAATGTTCTTAATTGAAATTTGGGGGTTTCTTATTCTGTGATAGATTGATGTTGTGTTATAGTGGGTTGTATTCTCTGTGAAATTTGCAATCTAGTCGTATAAGTTTCATGAACCAACGAGGTCTGTAGAGAAGGGAGTTGTGTTTTAAAGTTTTCCGATGTTCGCCGGAAACTGGGAAATTTCACGGCCAAATTCCGGCCAACTCAGGGATTGTTAGGATGAATTGATTGCATGGTTGTGTTCCTGGTGTTGTGTAGATGTGATCTGGAGATGTTGGTGGGGTGAGGACGCCGGGAACGTGTTCTCCGGCCACCTCTGTGTTTTCCGGCGACGGGGTGTAAAAATTACAGTTTAGTACCCCAACTTTTGAAAACGATGCAGTTTGGTCCCTGTAGTTTCCAGACTTTGCAAATTTAGGATTCCTGTTTATAAAATGTCTAAAAATCATATTTCCTATTTATTTTTATTATAAAAATTCGTTTTTAATTTCTGAAAATTCTAAAAATTATTATTTTAATTCTGAAAATTATTTTTAATTCATAAATAAATCTAAATTAATTAGTTAATTAATTTCAGTTAATTTATAATTGATTAATTGGTCAATTAATTCGAAAATTAATTGATTAATTGATTTAATTAATTATTAATTGATTTTAATTAATTATTTAATTAGATTTAATTATTTAAAAATGATTTTAAAATTCTGAAAAATAGTTTCGAGCTTTAAAATATTATTCTAAATTATTTCCAAGGCTCGATAATTATTCTAAAATTATTTCGAAGCCAGAATGGGTCAACCGAACCCTGTTTATTAACCCGAAATTGATTCAACGACCCGTTTTAATTCCGAAAAATGTTTTAAAAATAATTTTAAATACCAGAAAGCCTATTTATGACCCGAGACTGCTTTATAAATAATATATCATTGATTACGTGATGTATTATGTGCTATATGTGACTTGTTAATTGACTATCGGTCTATATATTCGGTGTTTACTTGATTATTGCATAACTTTCAATCTGTTAATCGGATTTGGGTAAAACGAAGGGTAGATAGAAGTATGTGTTGAATAGAATTCCATGAGTAAATTATTGATAGATGCTTATGATATGTGAGCAGAAGAGGCAAGACGTAGGAAAGGGAAACATATAGTTGAGGAATAAGACGCTTGTGATTGGAAACGAGTGCAGTGTAGTAAGCTAATATCAGGCAAGTGTTCTGAACTTTCTCGAGATATTGTAGTATTTGATAGTCAGATTGATACTGCAAGTGCTTTGAAGCACTGAAACCTAAACTCTGATTCCAGTTATTGTTCTTGAGCCGTAAACCTTATTCTTTCTAGACCATTGATTATTGTATACCTAAACACAAATCTCAAGTATACGATATTACTCCACAAATACATGTAAACAAAATCCCAAATACTGAACTGAATTACTTGTACATTCAATCATTGTATCCTATGCTTTGAAAGCCCAAATCTTTGAAACCCTGAAATGTTGATTCCTTTGTTATCCAATTCTTTCATTACCCAGCATCCAAGCTTTTAAATTGCCTTATTGATCCTTACAAGGATTGAAACCCTTTCATTGTTAAACATTTATTGTTGTTAATGATTTCGGTTATTGTTTATTATTGCATATTCTGTTATTATGTTAGAATTGGATTATTTTTATAAAATTGTGGACCAGATTCGTGGTCAGACCATATAATGGTCAAGTTAGGCCAATGTGTGCCTTGGATCCAGTAGTTAGAGCAATGTTGTGTGCCTTTGTTAGGTCCCAATGTGTTTGTAGAAGGGGGGTTGAATACAAACGGTACCGAATAATCGAATTAAATGCGGAATAAAAAATGTGAAACAAAATTCAAGTTAAATAAAAATATTATTAAACTTGAAAGGTGTTACAACAACTGTATCGATTACAAGGAATTAATCTCAAATTAATTATCACAAATTTAGAATAAATTCGACATAAACTTTTTCTATTTTTGCAATGATTAGAATCAAATGCTAAACACGATTTGAGATTAAGTTCTAGGGATTTTGATCCGCTAGATTGTTACACAAGAGCAAGATAAAGATTTCTAGTGGTTTGGATTTAATAATAAAAACTAGAAATATGATCTTGAAATATGCAGATGAAAAGATGAAATTTTGCTGCTTGTTTTTCTTTTCTATTTTGTTCTTGACTTCTGTGTTCTGGATAATAATTTGTTGAATGGCTGCTTCTGTCTTTAAGTATTCAACCGAATAGAATAGAGCTGGCATGACAATCCTTTTGAACTAGCAAGACTTTCGGTGAGACAATCAGTTGAGCTAGTATGACTTTCGGTATGACTATCAAATAAACTAGCAAGACTATCTGATTGAACTAGCAAGACAATCCTCTTCCAGTGTAACTTTCGGCAAGACAATTATTTGTACTAGCATGACTTTCGGTATGATTATTGATTGTCATACTGATTGTCATATTAGTTCAATCAGATTTGTCTTGTTGAATTTAAATAGATTTTAATCCAATTTAAATTCTGAAAATCCTTAATATTAATTCTAAATTAATTAATCAATTAATTCAATTAATCAATAAATTAATCTTTACAGATATAATTTATTTTCTTAATTAAATTATATGATTTAATTAATTAATAGAGAATTAATACTAATCTTGAGCAGCAACCATTCTTCTGAAAA
Organism: Apium graveolens; assembly: GCF_009905375.1. NCBI lineage: Eukaryota > Viridiplantae > Streptophyta > Magnoliopsida > Apiales > Apiaceae > Apium > Apium graveolens. The sequence goes on from NC_133651.1 coordinate 197,091,250, forward strand.
TCTTCTGATAATCACAGTCAATTATGAATCAATTCCACCACTTCAATGCTGACACTCGATGTACTGTCTGGTTCATGAGTGACTAACTTCCGTGATGTTTCTTCATGTCTTGACTTTGATACTTGATTTTCTTCAGATTAAATCCTTGTAATTCTCTGATACCCTGACGAGATCTCTGTCACTTGATTAAATCCACAACCTTGATTTATATCACCGAGGCATGATCAATTTCTTGAACTTCTTCCAGTGAATAAATTCCTCAAGTCTGTAGATGAACCTTGTTTCTGAATCTTTTGACAGATATTACTTTGCGAGATCTCTTTGACGGTAGATCCACTATTTACTTATTACATTCTTATTTGAGTTGAGTTAAATCCTCGAATATACAAATTGGCTATGACATATGCCTTACAGCCTTGCTCGGGGTTAGTGCGTGACTGATCAGCAGCCTAACCTTGGTTTTTAAATTAAAAGTATAATATCCAATTCTAAATCATAATCCATTGTTCACTTGATATCATAATCGTATTCACCTGATGATCATTATTCTCAATTTTGTCATTGTGACTTGCTGAGCTAGTTAGCTCATTTGTGCGATGTTGTTTATATTCTTACAAGTTAAAAAGGAACCAGTTGGTAAAGAGGATCCCCAGTTCAGTGCGAGAGCTAGGGGTTCAGATTGAGAAAGCTGAGCTAGTACGCTTCTTTTGGGATAAGTTAAATTTGTAAAAGTTTGTAATAATGTTTAATACTCAGTTTAAGTTTGAAATAGTTTGGATTTGAACGGTTTGAGTCTGCGCCTATGTCAGATCCACTATCCGCAGATGCATCCAGGGGATTTAAGCCTGGGGAGGTAGACACTGACCACTGACATATGGCTTTTGGATCAGTATCCTCTCCTAACACCTGTAAAGGCAATTGGTCCATTAACGAACCTTGAACAATCGAATCTGACCTTAAAATGGTCGAAACTCTTGTTTCCGTCAACTCATCCTTTGTGTGTGTAACCTTTCCTTGTGCATGAAGAATTGTTTATATTTGAAGTGGTGACACTACATCGGATGCCTTGGCCGACAGGCAAATTTCAATAGACGCACCCTGTTGAGAGAATGAATCTAGTAACTATTTTTGTGCCTTTTCAGCACATTACATCTTTTTGAGAAGATGTATGGGGGCTAGCAGTTGTCTCGGTTTAAATACTACTCATCTATGTAGGAGACAGAGCTACTGGGTTGACTATAGAACCTTCCTTATATGGTGCACTAAGGCACTATCTCCCTCACGCTCATTCATACTACATTTAGTGGTAAGAGAGTGTTGGTTAGATCTATTTCTGTGTTTATCTTTACAGTCTGGGATAGATGTTGTGGGTTTTCAACCTCATGACTATCAATGAAAGAAAGTCATTGGAGACTGAACCTGTATCACAGAACATATGGTAATAGAGAGAAAATTATTTACAATAGTGATTTCAAAAGATTTTACATGAAATAAGAAATCACTAATGTATAAAGAAGTTTGAGTTCAATGATAGCATTATCAATACATCACTGCACATATAAAACAATATGATTGAGCCTAGTGATAAGAGAGTTATAAATATGATGATTGCTTGAGCAGTACACTAGTTCATACCATCCTGAAGTGAGATTGTGAAGAAGAGATTGCATAGTCCAATAGATCTGCAACTGCAAAGTCCATGAACTGAGGTGCATTGACTTCCTCTTTTGACTCACCAACTAGGAGTACACTTGTACACATCTTACTAGAGTCCAATTCCAAGTGTAATATGCATCAGGTGCCTGATATGTCGTAATATTCTCAAGTCTCGTCACTGGTGCTATATGTTAGATACTGCTTTCTGATAATAACCTAACACAATATATAAAATTTCACTGATAATATATCCAGCTTGCAAACAGCCATATCCCTCAGATAAACCTTTGCTGTTATCTCCAAAGGTAACTAGGGGGCCAGCTTTCTCAATCCACATTTGATAGCAGGGCTCTATCTCCGGTCATATGTCTTGATGATCCACTGTCAAGAATCCACACTACCGGTTACACTGTTTAAAGCCCTGCACTACAAATGGATTAGACCTTCTTCGGAACCCAAACTTGATTGGGCCCGGCATACTTGTAGAATTGTCCTTTGTCAGGCAAAACAACATTTTTAATTTTAATGGTCTCAACTTTCTCAATGACTGAATGTTTGACCTTGTAAATAGCCTTAACAAATTTCTATTTAAGCTTAGGCACAAATGTCTCCTTTCTAGCCTTAGAAGGACTAGCAGTCTTAGACTTATCATGCTTCTTGTTATTCACATGCTGACGAGGAGTAGTCTTATCATTAGAAACATGCTTACAATTAAAATAAGCATACATCAAATTAAAAGCACAAGACATACAATTAGCAACACCACATGCTTTATGAGAGTGATTAACAACAGGCAATTTATGCATGGTAGACATGGCATCTTTGTTATCCAACTCATGTGTGTCTGAGTTAGTCTCAGTTGCTTTCACAACTTTGACTGGAACTTTCGACACACTTGACTCGGAAACAACCTTCTCATTAGCATGATCTTCAGCACGTATTTCTTCTTGAATAACAGAAGAGGTCGCATCAAATGGTTCAGCAATTGATGCTTTATAGAGGGGTTCATCAACACCCTTAAGCACATATGGTACTTCCCTCCCTTTAACACAGACATGAGGAGGGGAGTTTATGCCTAATTCTCCAATAGCAGCATTGTAATCATAACCTATTCCAGATGTTTGATTAACAGCTTGCTTACTGTAGAACTCTTTAGCCTTCGAACAAGAATTGAAGTAGGCTCTAACCATAGTCTCAAGACCGGTGATCTTGTCTTTGAGAATAGTTTCGAGTTGTCTATAACAGTCAACTCTATTCTCTAGAAAAGATACTTGTTCTTTTAACTTGTCTTGATTAATGTGCACAAGTCTTAATTCATTGACCTCTTTCTCAAGGTCTTTGATCTGCTGACTTAACAGTTCATTATCACGACGAGCACAATCTAAGGAACCTCCTAGATGATAAACTAATTCAGCATCAGTAAATTTTACCTCTTTTCTTGACGATGAAGCTTTTCCATCAATAGCCATAAAAGCAAGATTCTCATCTTCTTCATCTTCACTATCAGTATCATCCCAGCTTCCTCCCTTTGCCAGGTAAGCCCTTTCAGAGTTACTCTTCTGATTTGAATCATAAGAGTTCTTCCTTACTTGCTTTGGCTTCCTGCATTCTGTGGCAAAGTGTCCTAACTCATTGCAGTTATAACATCTAATGGTGCTCCGATCAACCGTCCCTGTTTTGTATCCACCACTACTGGTGTTAGAGGATGAAGATCAACCTGTTTGGAATCTGTTGTAGTTGGACTTGTACTTGAACTTGGGATTTCTCTTGAATCTGACATTGGAGAATCTCTTGACAATTTGGGCCATTGACTCATCTTTCAATTTCTCCAGCTCTTCCAAGGAATAAAAATCATCACTGGATTGATTTGTAGTAGGAGGATCATATTCTGCTACTATCACATTTTCCTCAGCCTTGGAAAACTGTACCATTCTCTCCAACTGTTGAGATTGTTGTTGTTGTTGACCTTCAGCTACAAGAGCAGTAGATGTGCTAACCATTCTATCTTTCCCGTAGACTTCCTTTTGCTGAATCTGCTCCAACTCATAGGTTTTTAACACACCATAGAGTCTATCCAAAGAAATCTCACTCAGATCTCTAGCTTCTCTAATGGCAGTGATTCTATGTTCAAGATGAGTTGGCAGTGTTAAAAGGAACTTTTTGTTGACCTCCCTGATTGAATAAAATTTTCCATTTATGTTCAGGTTGTTGATCAACGCATTGTACCTCTCAAACACTTCAGTAATTCCTTCTCCTGGATTTGATTTAAAATGTTCATACTCAGAGGTTAGGATCTCTAACTTGTTCTCCCTAACTTCCTCTGTTCCTTCATTAATTACCTCAATAGTTTCCCAGATGTGTTTGGAATTTTTACAGTTCATCACATGTCTGTTCATCAAGGGATCGAGGGAATCAACTAAAATTAACTGAAGGCTGGCATCTAATGAGGCTTCTTCTTTTTTAGCAGGAGAAAAATCCTCAGGCTCTTTTGGATAAGTTCTAGCTTTGGTAATCACAACATCATCTAATATCACCTCTGGTTCAATAACCATTGGAGTTGTTGGACCCTTCTTTAACAAGTTTAGATATTTGGGATTTGCAACTTGTAAAAACAAGAGCATCTTCTTTTTCCACATGATATAATTTTCTTTATCAAATAGTGGAATTTTAACGGTTCCAACTTTTTGTGAAGTCATTATGAATTTTTGAATAAATAAAAATTCAAGGAGTTGAAAAATCATAAAAGTCTAGGATCTTGATTTGTTCGTTAATCAGAAGGCTCTGATACCAATTGTTAGGTCCCAATGTGTTTGTAGAAGGGGGGTTGAATACAAACAGTACCGAATAATTGAATTAAATGCGGAATAAAAAATGTGAAACAAAATTCAAGTTAAATAAAAATATTATTAAACTTGAAAGGTGTTACAACAACTGTATCGATTACAAGGAATTAATCTCAAATTAATTATCACAAATTTAGAATAAATTTGACATGAACTTTTTCTATTTTTGCAATAATTAGAATCAAATGCTAAACGCGATTTGAGATTAAGTTCTAGGGATTTTGATCCGCTAGATTGTTACACAAGAGCAATATAAAGATTTCTAGTGGTTTGGATTTAATAATAAAAACTAGAAATATGATCTTGAAATATGCAGATGAAAAGATGAAATATTGCTGCTTGTTTTTCTTTTCTGCTTTGTTCTTGACTTCTGTGTTCTGGATAATAATTTGTTGAATGGCTGCTTCTGTCTTTAAGTAATCAACCGAATAGAATAGAGCTGGCATGACAATCCTTTTGAACTAGCAAGACTTTCGGTGAGACAATCAGTTGAGCTAGTACGACTTTCGGTATGACTATCAAATGAACTAGCAAGACTATCTGATTAAACTAGCAAGACAATCCTCTTCCAGTGTAACTTTCGGCAAGACAATTATTTGTACTAGCATGACTTTCAGTATGACTATTGATTGTCATACTGATTGTCATATTATTTCAATCAGATTTGTCTTCTTGAATTTAAATAGATTTTAATCCAATTTAAATTCTGAAAATCCTTAATATTAATTCTGAATTAATTAATCAATTAATTCAATTAATCAATAAATTAATCTTTACAGATATAATTTATTTTCTTAATTAAATTATATGATTTAATTAATTAATAGAGAATTAATACTAATCTTGAGCAGCAACCATTCTTCTGAAAATCTTCTGATAATCACAGTCAATTATGAATCAATTCCACCACTTCAATGTTGACACTCGATGTACTGTCTGGTTCATGAGTGACTAACTTCCGTGATGTTTCTTCATGTCTTGACTTTGATACTTGATTTTCTTCAGATTAAATCCTTGTAATTCTCTGATACCCTGACGAGATCTCTGTCACTTGATTAAATCCACAACCTTGATTTATATCACTGAGGCATGATCAATTTCTTGAACTTCTTCCAGTGAATAAATTCCTCAAGTCTGTAGATGAACCTTATTTCTGAATCTTTTGACAGATATTACTTTGCGAGATCTCTTTGACGGTAGATCCACTATTTACTTATTACATTCTTATTTGAGTTTAGTTAAATCCTCGAATATACAAATAGGCTATGACATATGCCTTACAGCCTTGCTCGGGGTTAGTGCGTGACTGATCAGCAGCCTAACCTTGGTTTTTAAATTAAAAGTATAATATCCAATTCTAAATCATAATCCATTGTTCACTTGATATCATAATCGTATTCACCTGATGATCTTTATTCTCAGTTTTGTCATTGTGACTTGCTGAGCTAGTTAGCTCATATGTGCGATGTTGTTTATATTCTTACCAGTTAAAAAGGAACCAGTTGGTAAAGAGGATCCCCAGTTCAGTGCGAGAGCTAGGGGTTCAGATTGAGAAAGCTGAGCTAGTAGGCTTCTTTTGGGATAAGTTAAATTTGTAAAAGTTTGTAATAATGTTTAATACTCAGTTTGAGTTTGAAATAGTTGGGATTTGAACGGTTTGTAATATATTAGTGTGTTTGGCTTGTGTGCATACTTTAACCTGTTGCGGTCCGTGGTGGTTGGTAAGTAGGGTCACTGCATATATTATTATTATCTTTATTATTGTTATAAGCAGGTTATAAATAAGGTGTGTGTGTGGACCCCAAACTTCTAACCCGGGTTTGGAGGGTGCCACAGGTTTGGTATCGGAGCTACAGGTTATAAGTCACTGACACAAGCCTAGGTTGACGGGAATGGGTAGAGGGATAGGATTAGAAGTAAGGTATAGGATAATAGAACGTCGAGAGGTTGAGTGTTATGGTATAACCTGTATTAGTATAGTTTGCGTCGTGGTACGAGATTCTTATATTACGATATGATTTCAGATAGCAGAGATGGCCGACTCTTTTATTCCCGTATCAGCTGATCACTCAGAGCCTTCAGTTGGAGCACCAGCATTGGATCCATGTCCTGTTATTCCACCAGTATTGACTATTCTACCTCCACCGGTGTTGCAGCCCGTACCATTGCAGGCTATTCCACCTCCAGGCATGAGGCCACCTGTTAGAGGACCCCCACCAGCTGATTCAGATTCCACTGGGCATTCAGTAGCGAGTGCCCCATTCTAGTCTACATTGCCCCCAGTTCCTTATTACCGGTATGAGGCTCTTCTATTGGAGCGTGATTCCTTGTTGGCTCAGATTAGAGAGTTACAACATATCATTAGGACTACATATGTTGATCGTGGTGTAAGGGAGCTTCGAGAGGAGATTTATGTGACACGGAGGGTTCTTGAGGCTAGGCTATATGGAGCTACACTACCTGGCAGAGGCCCTGATGCACTGCTGGGCTGGGCTACTGAGGTGATGGAGGACTTTGAGAGGCTGGCAGGACCAGAGTTTCTTTGGAGCTGAGTTAGAGATTTTGAGATGGAGATGCTAAGCAGTGTTGTTATGGTTATGTAGTATGGACAGTAGTGTGTAGTGTGTATCAGTAGACTTTTGAGTTATATTTATAGACTAGCGATGCTGACTAGTGAGTAGGTTGTTGTACCCTTTTTGCTTTTACTTTCGAAGCGTCTTTACGCTTGTACTACCTAAAACTTTTGATCCATATATCAGTACCTTTTCCTTTCCAACACTGTCATTTACTTTATCGCACCTGTTTTACTTTACCTTATTTATTGCACCAATATACCCTGTGATACCATGTACCCTGTTTTCCATAACTGTTTATATTCTGTAAAGAAGCATGCAATTTACTTAGTTACAACTGTTTTCAAAAAGAGATATTCCTATTTTACAAAACTTTTCTTTTATACAAAGATTTGATTCAAAAGCTAAATAAATTGATTGATTCTTTACAGAAAATGCCTCCCAGAAGAAATACCCGCACCAACACCCAGAATGAAGAAACCAACAATAATAACCAAGATGATACAAACCAGAATGTGAACCCAGGACCCATGGACCCAGCAATAGCCCAGATTCTTCAAATCTTGGCCCAACAAACAGTTCACCTGACACAACAACAGCAGAGACAGACCAATCCCCAGGTAACTTTCAAAACTTTTCAGGCAGTAAACCCACCAGAATTCAAGGGTTCCTTAGAGCCAATTAAAGCAAATATGTGGTTAAAGGAAATAGAGAAGGCATTTGCCTTGGTAAAAGTGAAAGAGGAGCAGAAGGTTGAATTTGCAAGTTACTATCTGAAGAATGAGGCCACCTATTGGTGGGAGATGGTGAAGACATTGGAAAGCACAGATGTTATTACTTGGGAAAAGTTTAAGGAATTGTTTTTAGAAAAGTATTTTCCTCAGTTTGTTCAGGATCAAATGGAGCTGAAGTTTTTGGAATTAAAGCAAGGGAACATGTCGGTAACAGATTATGAGGGGAAGTTTGAGGAATTGTCAAGGTATGTGCCATCGTATGTTGATACTGATAGAAAGAAAGCTAAGAGATTCCAGCAAGGCTTGAAGCCATGGATCAGAGGGAAGGTAGCTATTTTTGAATTGGATACCTATGCCGGGGTTGTACAGAAAGCTATGATCGCAGAGACAGAGAGTGAGATGTTCCAGAAAGAAAAGGAAAGCAAGAAAAGGAAAGTTGAGGGAAGTGAGGGTCAGTCACAAACAGGGAAGTTTCCAAATTTTAAGAAGGGCAAGTTTCAGCCAGGGAGAAATTTTAATTTCAGGAGAAAAAATGCAGGAGACGGAGGCCAGGGCAATCGTCCAGCTAATGTGAATCAGCCGAATCAGTTGAGATTAACTTTTCCGGATTGTCAAGTTTGTGGAAAGAAGCATGGAGGAGTTTGTAATAAGTTGAATGTGGTATATTTTAAATGCAACCAGAAAGGGCACTACTCGAGGGAGTGCCGAAATCAGCCAGCAAGAGAGCCAGCAAATAAGGATCAGCCTATCCGGAATCCAGCAGTGAAGGTTCCAGCCATTGGATTTACATGCTTTAAATGTGGGAAGCCAGGACATATGGCCAGGGATTGCAAGACACCAGCCCCAGTCAGTAATGCATTAAGGATTATGGGATCTACCCCAACAGTGAATGAGACTCCGAGGGCTAGAGTTTTTGACATGTCGGTGAAGGATGCGATCCAGGATGCGGATGTCGTGGCAGGTACGCTTAATGTGAATTCTTTATGTGCCAAAGTGTTAATAGATTCGGGAGCAACTCGATCATTTGTTTCACAAGATTTTGTTAGTAAGTTAAATTGTCCAGTTGGGTATTTAAATGAAATAATGACGGTGGAATTAGCAAATCAAGAACGTGTAACTGTTAACCAAGTTTGTGGGAATTGTGAGATTGAGATTTCTGGTAGTAAGTTTTGTGTAGATTTGATACCATTTAAGTTAGGAGAATTTGACGTTATATTAGGAATGGATTGGTTATCTAAGCATGATGCTCAAATAGATTGTCGAAATAAGAAAGTAATGGTGAAAACGCCAGACGAAAGAATAGTAACGTTCAAGGGACAGAAGCAGGTAAAGAAGTTCTTAACGATGATTCAAGCCAAGAAGTTACTACGACAAGGATGTGAGCATTTCGTAGCATATGTGATCGACAGAAGTCAGGAGCCAGCAAAACTTGAAAATATTCCAGTTGTGATGGAATTTCCAGACGTATTTCCCGACGAGTTACCAGGACTTCCTCCAGATAGAGAAATTGAATTTGCAATCGACTTAGCACTTGGAACCGAACCAGTATCCAAGGCCCCGTATAGAATGGCGCCCGTTGAGATGAAAGAGTTAGCGAAGCAATTACAAGAGCTGTTAGAGAAAGGAGTAATCAGACCCAGCGTATCCCCGTGGGGTGCACCGGTATTATTTGTCAAGAAGAAGGATGGAAGCATGAGACTGTGCATCGACTATAGGGAGCTCAACAAGTTTACAATCAAGAATAAGTATCCGTTACCCAGAATTGATGATTTGTTTGACCAATTGAAGGGAGCCAAGTATTTCTCCAAAATCGATTTAAGATCGGGATATCATCAACTGAAAATCAAACCAGAAGATATACCAAAGACAGCTTTCAGAACAAGGAATGTACATTACGAGTTTTTAGTGATGTCTTTTGGATTGACCAACGCCCCAGCAGCGTTTATGGACCTGATGAACAGAATTTTCAAGGAATATTTGGACAAGTTCGTTATAGTATTTATAGACGATATTTTGATCTATTCAAAGACGGAGGAGGATCATGCGGAACATTTAAGGACAACTTTGGAGATTTTAAAGAAAAAGAAGTTATATGCTAAATTGTCGAAGTGTGAGTTTTGGCTATAGGAAGTTCAGTTCTTAGGACACATAGTCAGTAATGAAGGGATCAAAGTGGACCCGGCAAAGATCAAGGCAATTACGAATTGAGAAAGACCGAGAACACCCATTGAGGTAAGAAGTTTCTTGGGATTGGCAGGATATTATCGACGATTCGTTCAGAATTTCTCAAGAATTGCAACACCATTGACAAAGCTTACACGAAAGAATGAAAAGTTTATATGGAATGACAAGTGCGAAGGAAGTTTTCAGGAATGGAAGCGGAGATTAATCACATCACCTGTTTTGTCACTTCCAGACGATCAAGGGAATTTCATAATTTATAGCGATGATTCTTACAAAGGATTAGGATGTGTTCTTATGCAGCACGACAAGGTGATTGCGTATGCGTCAAGACAATTGAAACCACACGAACAGAAGTACCCTACTCATGATTTGGAGTTAGCAGCTATAGTTTTCGCTTTGAAGATTTGGAGACATTATTTGTATGGAGAAAAATGTGAGATTTTCACGGATCACAAAAGTTTGAAATATATATTTACCCAGAAGGAACTTAATATGAGACAAAGGACATGGTTAGAATTGATCAAGGATTATGATTGCTCGATTAATTATCATCCCAGTAAGGCGAACGTTGTAGCAGATGCGTTAAGTCAGAGGAAAGGTTAAATGTGTTATCCGTACCTGAAGAGATATATAAAGAATTTTAAAAATTGGAATTGGAAATTAGAATTTGCAAGCCTAAGGAAGCAAAAGTGTACGGTATGATTTTCCAACCGGAGTTATTAGAGAAAATAAAGAAATGCCAGAAAGAGGTAATGGATCAAGATATAAATAGTTTGGTAGGTGAGGAATTATGCACGCAACAAGATGATCAAGGTATTCTTAGGTTTTCTTCACAAATTTGGATTCCACCAGTAACGGAACTGAAAAATGAAATTTTACAAGAGGCACATAGTTCAAGATATTCCATCCATCCAGGGAGTACCAAAATGTATAGAGATTTAAAGAAGAATTATTGGTGGCCAGATATGAAGAGGGAAATTACGGAATGGGTTAGTAAATGCTATACCTGTCAGAGAGTTAAAGCAGAGCATCAGAGACCAAGCAGATTGCTACAGCCATTGGAGATTCCAGAATGGAAGTGGGAACATATTACCATGGATTTCATAGTTTGATTACCAAGGACAAGGACTAATCATGATGCCATTTGGGTTATAATAGATAGACTTACCAAGTCAGCTCATTTTCTGCCTATAAATGAACGATTTTCGCTCGACAAGTTAGTTCATATGTACTTGAAAGAGATCGTAGTTCGTCATGGAGTTCCAGTGTCTATTGTATCTGATAGAGATCCAAGATTTAATTCAAGATTTTGGAAGAGTTTTCAAGAATGTTTGGGAACAAGATTGAATATGAGTACGACCTATCACCCCCAAACGGATGGCCAAAGTGAAAGAACGATCCAGACAATCGAGGACATGCTACGTGTTTGTGCTATTGATTTCAAAGGAAGTTGGGACGAGCATTTACCCCTGGTAGAGTTTGCCTAGAACAACAGTTATCACGCCAGTATTGGGATGCCACCTTATGAAGCCCTTTATGGACGCAAGTGTAGATCTCCAAAATATTGGGACGAAGTAGGAGAACGCAAAATACTCGGACCTGAATTGGTGCAGCAGACAAAGGAAGTTGTTAAAATTATCCAGAAAAGATTAATAGCCGCACAAGATCGTCAAAGGAAATATGCAGACCAGTCAAAAAAAGACATGGAATTTGAAGAAGGAAGCTTGGTATTATTGAAAGTATCACCGTGGAAAGGACTAACGAGGTTTGGGAAGAAAGGGAAGCTAAACCCAAGATATGTCGGACCTTTTGAAATCCTAAAGCGTATTGGCAAGGTAGCTTACGAGTTGGCGTTACCTTCGCACATGGAGCACATTCACAATGTTTTTCATATATCAATGCTTAAGAAATATAATCCAGACTCCAGACATGTAATAGAATATGAGCCAATAGAACTTCAAGCAGATTTATTATATGTAGAGAGTCCGATAGAGATTCTAGAGGAGAGAGAAAGTATTGAGAAATAAAGTGGTAAAGTTAGTAAGAGTATTGTGGAGAAACCCAAAGGTTGAAGAGTCAACCTGGGAGTTAGAAAGTGATATGAGAGAAACGTACCCTCATTTGTTTTCTTAGAGATTCTGAGGACAGAATCCTTTTAAGGGGGAAGGATGTAATATCCGGGATATATCGTGTAATTATTTTTGCTATTATATAATTGTTATGTGTGTTCAGTATCTATTCTGTGAGCTAATTGTTAAGTGTTATCTGTACTTGAATATTCAAAAATAATATTAATTGAGTATTTTAATTTTTATATGTCCAAAATAAAATATAGATAATTGTCATATCTTCCTAATTATTTTTATGTTGGTTTATGGATTTATAAGAATCATATGAAATATCTAAAATCTTTTTCCGGGTAATTAAAATCTATTTTATAAAAAACGGGAACCAACCGACGTCACCCGTTATTACGTTTTTGGAACCCAAAACTCTTTCGAGAACTCCTTCCTAACCTAATTGTAATATTCCGAGCATATTCCATGTTTCGACTTTTTCGATCCGGCGTACGGTTTGTCCTGCGCGGGTCCCGGCGCAACATTTTCGATACAATATTCGTTTCGGTAAATCAATAAAACCCGTATTTTCGATAAACGGGAGCTTTTTATTAAACTATCCCAATTATCACTTCGTAATACGTGTAACCAGGCGCTGAGACCAAGACCGCAGTACAAATTGTACTGATTTGGATAATTATCCTGAAAACCGATACCGTTTGGATCAATTTTTACAAATAAACGTACCGTTTTATATCCGGAATGATCCAACGGGATACTAATTTTTCGTAAATATAAATAGCCTTTTACCGTATTTTATTTCATATCAAAATCATTTGCAGACAGATAATTATATAATTTTAAGAGAAAAGCCCTAATTACATAAACTGTTCTAAGAATCAAACAGCAAAACGAAGGCGTTACCGATCTCTGTTTTCAAAGCTTGAGTAACCAAAACGAAGGATTTGAAGCTATCAGATTCCGAGCTTTGTTTCACTGCAGAAATCAAGGTTATTTTTCTAAAAATTTATTTATTTTCGAATTTATTTTATTAAAAATATGAATTTTTGTTCGGATGATTGTTTGTATGATTTGATGATTGCATGTTGTAGAGCTTATTTTCCTGATGATTTTCATATGTCATACGTCTGATTTGGAGTTCAATAACATGCTCAAAAGTGGGTTTAATTTTCGAATTTCAAAATTAGGGTTTATAACCCGTATGAATGTTCTTAATTGAAATTTGGGGGTTTCTTATTCTGTGATAGATTGATGTTGTGTTATAGTGGGTTGTATTCTCTGTGAAATTTGCAATCTAGTCGTATAAGTTTCATGAACCAACGAGGTCTGTAGAGATGGGAGTTGTGTTTTGAAGTTTTCCGATGTTCGCCGGAAACTGGGAAATTTCACGGCCAAATTCCGGCCAACTCAGGGATTGTTAGGATGAATTGATTGCATAGTTGTGTTCCTGGTGTTGTGTAGATGTGATATGGAGTTGTTGGTGGGGTGAGGACGCCGGGAACGTGTTCTCCGGCCACCTCTGTGTTTTCCGGCGATGGGGTGTAAAAATTACAGTTTAGTACCCCAACTTTTGAAAACGATGCAGTTTGGTCCCTGTAGTTTTCAGACTTTGCAAATTTAGGATTCCTGTTTATAAAATATTTAAAAATCATATTTCCTATTTATTTTTTTAATAAAAATTCGTTTTTAATTTCTGAAAATTCTAAAAATTATTATTTTAATTCTGAAAATTATTTTTAATTCATAAATAAATCTAAATTAATTAGTTAATTAATTTCAGTTAATTTATAATTGATTAATTGGTCAATTAATTCGAAAATTAATTGATTAATTGATTTAATTAATTATTAATTGATTTTAATTAATTATTTAATTAGATTTAATTATTTAAAAATGATTTAAAAATTCTGAAAAATAGTTTCGAGCTTTAAAATATTATTCTATATTATTTCCAAGGCTCGATAATTATTCTAAAATTATTTCGAAGCCAGAATGGGTCAACCGAACCCTGTTTATTAACCCGGAATTGATTCAACGACCCGTTTTAATTCCGAAAAATGTTTTAAAAATCATTTTAAATACCAGAAAGCCTATTTATGACCCGAGACTTCTTTATAAATAATATATCATTGATTACGTGATGTATTATGTGCTATATGTGACTTGTTAATTGACTATCGGTCTATATATTCGGTGTTTACTTGATTATTGCATAACTTTCAATCCGTTAATCGAATTTGGGTAAAACGAAGGGTAGATAGAAGTATGTGTTGAATAGAATTCCATGAGTAAATTATTGATAGATGCTTATGATATGTGAGCAGAAGAGGCAAGACGTAGGAAAGGGAAACATATAGTTGAGGAATAAGACGCTTGTGATTGGAAACGAGTGCAGTGTAGTAAGATAATATCAGGCAAGTGTTCTGAACTTTCTCGAGATATTGTAGTATTTGATAGTCAGATTGATACTGCAAGTGCTTTGAAGCACTGAAACCTAAACTCTGATTCCAGTTATTGTTCTTGAGCCGTAAACCTTATTCTTTCTAGACCATTGATTGTTGTATACCTAAACACAAATCTCAAGTATACGATATTACTCCACAAATACATGTAAACAAAATCCCAAATACTGAACTGAATTACTTGTACATTCAATCATTGTATCCTATGCTTTGAAGGCCCAAATCTTTGAAACCCTGAAATGTTGATTCCTTTGTTATCCAATTCTTTCATTACCCAACATCCAAGCTTTTAAATTGCCTTATTGATCCTTACAAGGATTGAAACCCTTTCATTGTTAAACATTTATTGTTGTTAATGATTTCGGTTATTGTTTATTATTGCATATTCTGTTATTATGTTAGAATTGGATTGTTTTTATAAAATTGTGGACCAGATTCGTGGTCAGACCATATAATGGTCAAGTTAGGCCAATGTGTGCCTTGGATCCAGTAGTTAGAGCAATGCTGTGTGCCTTTGTTAGGTCCCAATGTGTTTGTAGAAGGGGGGTTGAATATAAACAGTACCGAATAATCAAATTAAATGCGGAATAAAAAATGTGAAACAAAATTCAAGTTAAATAAAAATATTATTAAACTTGAAAGGTGTTACAACAACTGTATCGATTACAAGGAGTTAATCTCAAATTAATTATCACAAATTTAGAATAAATTCGACATGAACTTTTTCTATTTTTGCAATAATTAGAATCAAATGCTAAACGCGATTTGAGATTAAGTTCTAGGGATTTTGATCCGCTAGATTGTTACACAAGAGCAAGATAAAGATTTCTAGTGGTTTGGATTTAATAATAAAAACTAGAAATATGATCTTGAAATATGCAGATGAAAAGATGAAATATTGCTGCTTGTTTTTCTTTTCTGCTTTGTTCTTGACTTCTGTGTTCTGGATAATAATTTGTTGAATGGCTGCTTCTGTCTTTAAGTAATCAACCGAATAGAATAGAGCTGGCATGACAATCCTTTTAAACTAGCAAGACTTTCGGTGAGACAATCAGTTGAGCTAGTATGACTTTCGGTATGACTATCAAATGAACTAGCAAGACTATCTGATTGAACTAGCAAGACAATCCTCTTCCAGTGTAACTTTCGGCAAGACAATTATTTGTACTAGCATGACTTTCGGTATGACTATTGATTGTCATACTGATTGTCATATTAGTTCAATCAGATTTGTCTTGTTGAATTTAAATAGATTTTAATCCAATTTAAATTCTGAAAATCCTTAATATTAATTCTGAATTAATTAATCAATTAATTCAATTAATCAATAAATTAATCTTTACAGATATAATTTATTTTCTTAATTAAATTATATGATTTAATTAATTAATAGAGAATTAATACTAATCTTGAGCAGCAACCATTCTTCTGAAAATCTTCTGATAATCACAATCAATTATGAATCAATTCCACCACTACAATGCTGACACTCGATGTACTGTCTGGTTCATGAGTGACTAACTTCCGTGATGTTTCTTCATGTCTTGACTTTGATACTTGATTTTCTTCAGATTAAATCCTTGTAATTCTCTGATACCCTGACGAGATCTCTGTCACTTGATTAAATCCACAACCTTGATTTATATCACTGAGGCATGATCAATTTCTTGAACTTCTTCCAATGAATAAATTCCTCAAGTCTGTAGATGAACCTTGTTTCTGAATCTTTTGACAGATATTACTTTGCGAGATCTCTTTGACGGTAGATCCACTATTTACTTATTACATTCTTATTTGAGTTGAGTTAAATCCTCGAATATACAAATAGGCTATGACATATGCCTTACAATCTGCCCCTATTTGTTTGTTAGACAATAACACACAAATACCTAGAGGATAACTCAACTAACAAATAAGAAAAAGATATAAACAGAAATGCAAAGTAAATAGCAAAAAAAAGTTCTGGATAACATTTAACCTTTTCCAGATTCCAAATAGATGTTCCTCTAGACTGAACATATCTTCAAGTAGTTTCATTTTCATTTGTACAACCACATTTCCTGTTTGAGAAACGCATAGCTGTCTTACTTCTCCCCCTATGAGAATCAACTGATTAAATAAGATCACCTTCGTTTACCACCTCTCCCGTACAATAGGATCCGCAGATAAAAACCAATGGTACTCCCCTTTTAGAAAACAGCTTCTTCCCTTACTAGAAAATCACCTTGTGTTTACCACCTTTCCCGTACAATAGGATCCGTAGTTACAAACAACATGGTGTGGTGTAGTGTACATGTAAGATCTTTTTCTTCCTCCCTGCTATTTATCCCCCTTAGTTGAGGAATCCTCCAAACTATTACTTAAGCTTTTATCTCCCCCTTAAAGAAGGAATGTATGCCGTCGTCTGAAGGAGTTCTCATATTTCACTTGGTTAGAAAAGAAATAACAAGTAGTTTCTCTTTCTTCCTCACTGTGAGTGTGTGATTCTGTTTAGTGTACCTCACATGTGTTTCACTCTTCTCTCCACTCGTGTTTACTCTCATTCTCACAAGTGTATCACTCCTCTCATAGCTCCAACATTCAGTTGTACCTGCAAGGAAAATCACCTTAGCCATCCTTAAGGAGGTCACAGGTGGTGCAATGGGAGTTCGCAAATCCTCATCCTTGTTAAACTCGTCAGATGAATCTGTCATAATCTACAAGTTGCTAGTTTCCCTTTTAGGGTTCCAGATTTGAATTCTGGGAAGGTAAACAATGATCCAAAGAATTTAGCATAAAGATCAAGGTTCCCTTCTAATGTTTATATTCTTACCAGTTAAAAAGGAACCAGTTGGTAAAGAGGATCCCCAGTTCAGTGCGAGAGCTAGGGGTTCAGATTGAGAAAGCTGAGCTAGTAGGCTTCTTTTGGGATAAGTTAAATTTGTAAAAGTTTGTAATAATGTTTAATACTCAGTTTGAGTTTGAAATAGTTGGGATTTGAACGGTTTGTAATATATTAGTGTGTTTGGCTTGTGTGCATACTTTAACCTGTTATGGTCCGTGGTGATTGGTAAGTAGGGTCACTGCATATATTATTATTATCTTTATTATTGTTATAAGCAGGTTATAAATAAATTGTGTGTGTGGACCCCAAACTTCTGACCCGGGTTTGGAGGGCGCCACAGAGCAGATAAGCCTACCAAGCTCTCTGTTACAGTTACTGATCAACCAGCAAAAATGATACCAAAGGAAAAAGGTGATTACACACCTGAAGACATCTCATCTATTGCCAAGGATGCAAGGGTAAAACAGCTGCTTCATAGTGCAATTGACAATGTCATGTCAAATAGGGTAATTGGATGCGAGACTGCAAAGGAAATATGGGATGCTTTGGAGACAAGATGCCAGGGAACTGAAGCCATAAAAAAGAACAGGAAGACTATACTCACACAAGAGTATGAGCACTTTGACTCAAAAGCTGATGAGTCATTAACTGATTTATATGACAGGTTTGCCAAACTCTTGAATGATCTGTCACTGGTGGACAAGGAATATGAACTTGAACATTCAAATCTAAAATTCCTTTTAGCTCTTCCTAAAAATTGGGATTTGAAGTCGACTACCACAAGAGACAACTATGACCTTGCTGAAACTACTCTTGATAAAATTTATGGTATGCTCAAGACTCATGAACTTGAGATGGATCAAAGGAGCAAAAGGCATGGAAGAAAGTCAAAGACAATTTCACTTAAAGCTGAGGAGGAATCTCCTAAAGTGGTTGTCTCAAAGAGGGGCAAAGGAAAGGCTCTCATCATACAATCTGATTCAGAGTCATCATATTCTGATGATGATGATTCAGAATCTGAAAATTTATCTGAAGTGGATGTTGATGCAGAGATGATGCAACTGTGTGCTCTTATAGTGAAGGTTATCACAAAGATAGCCTACAAGAAATTTAGAAAGGGTAAGAAGTTTTCCAGGAAAGGTGGAAGTTCTGAAAAGAAAGGGTTCAGAAAGTCTGAAGGCAAAGGAGGAAAGTCTGACAGAGGAGACAACTCAAATGTCAAATGCTACAATTATGGTGAAAGAGGCCACATCTCTCCAGACTGCAAGAAAGGAAAAAGTGATAAAGGCCAGACACTTATCACAAAGAAGAAAGACCGGGTAAACACTTCAGATTCTGAAGAAGAGGTGAACTATGCCTTGATGGCAGATGCTGATAGCAGTTCTGAAACTGCTGAATTAAAGGTACCTCATTCAACTCTTACTTTTCATACTGATGATATTTCTGAGCTAAGATTATATCTTAAAACCATGTTCATTAATTTTAGAGATCAGACTTTAGAAAATGAAAGATTAAAATCTGAAAGTCTTGCTCTTAAAAACAGAAATGACTACTTAGAAAAAGAGTTAGTTATATTCCATCAAACGCAGAAAGAAAGAGATGAGGCTTTGTATGTTAGAGATGAACTGCTAAAATTGAATAAATCTCTTAAATCTGAACTGGAAAAGGAAAAGGAGATAATCAAAACTTGGACTAACTTTGGAAGTACAACTCAGAAAATCTTAGAAAATGGAAATTGGAAAGAAGGACTAGGTTACCTAGATGATAAAGAAGAAAAGGAAACTGTGTCATCTAAACCAAACTTTACCAAGAAAGCTGAAAAGCCTAAAGTTAATCCTGTCAAGTTTTTGTCAAATTCTGACAAGTCAAAATCTGAAAAGGATTGTAAGGACAAATTAACATCTGATAAACTAAGACAAGATAAACCAACTGTGGTAAATGTTGGCTTAATGAGAAAGAAGCAGCTTAAGTATAAGCTGAAAGAGATTAAAAATGTGAACAATGTAAAGGAAGCTAAGAAAAATAGGAATGGGAAGGAAGGTGTGAATAAAAGTAATAATTATATGCCTGTTCCTAATGCTCCTAGAAAGAAATGCTATAATTGTGGAAACTCTAACCATCTTGTTTCTTTTTGCAGGAAAAATAAAGATATAAACTCTTTAGCTCCTAAATCAGGAGTTAAGAGTCAGTCTGTTAGGTTTAAACCACAAAATCCTTGTTTTCATTGTGGTAGTTTATGGCATTCTATTTATACTTGTAAGGAATATCATAGTTTGTACTATGATTATTATCAAATAAAACCTTCTTTAAAGAAAGTTAGTGTAATTTCTTCTAGTGTAAATTCTGATGCAAAGTCTGATATAAAGTCAGATAAAAAGCATATTAGCATAAACTCTGAAACTAAATCCGCTGCAAATGCTAATAAACTTAAAAAGGCCAAAGGATCCAAGCAAGTCTGGGTCCTTAAAACTAACCAATAGTGGTCTTTGTGATTGCAGGGCAACAAGAAAAACATCCTGGTTCTGGACAGTGGATGTTTAGGACACATGACTGGAAATAAAGCCCTGCTATCAGACTTTATGGAGAAAGCTGGCCCAGGAGTTTCTTATGGAGATGGCAACATGGGAAAGACTCTAGGATATGGAAATATCAATCTTTGGAATGTCATCATTGAAACAGTAGCTCTTGTCTCAGGACTTAAACACAATCTGCTAAGTATGAGTCAAATCTGTGACAGAGGTTATCATGTGGATTTCTTTGAAGAACACTGTGAAGTTGTAAGTAATTCTACAGGCAAAGTGGTTATGAAAGGTTACATACATGGTAACATATATGAAGCCAAACTTTCAACAAATTCTGATGGTTCTGCAATCTGTCTGTTAAGCAGAGCATCAATTGAGGAAAGCTGGAATTGGCACAAGAAACTCTCTCATTTAAATTTCAACAACATAAATGAGCTAGTAAAGAAAGATCGTGTGAGAGGACTGGCAAAATCAGTATTTGCTCCTGATGGTTTTTGTGACTTATGTCAAAAGGGAAAATAAAGAAAATCTTCATTCAAGAGCAAAACTGAATGCTCAATTCTTGAGCCTTATCACTTACTACATGTTGATCTATTTGGTCAAGTCAATGTCACGTCTATTGCAAAGAAGAAATATGCTATGGTTATAGTGGATGAGTTCACATGATACACTTGGGTGTAATTCTTGCACAAGAAGAATGAAACTGCATCTACTCTAACTGATCATGTCAGACAGCTGGATAAGTTAGTCAAAGATTTTGTTAAGATAATAAGAAGTGATAATGGCACTGAGTTCAAGAATTCAATCATGGAAGAGTTCTGCAAAGAGCATGGAATAAACCAGGAATTTTCTGCAACTGGAACTCCACAGCAGAATTGAGTTGTAGAAAGAAAGAACAGGACTCTCATTGAAGCTGCACGAACTATGCTTGATGAAGCAAAGCTACCAACCTACTTTTTGTCACGCCCCGACTTAACAATGTATTATACAAATTGTTACAATAGTTAGCAAAAGAAAGTAAATACAACCGAATCCAAGATCTTATAGTTTAGGATTTGGAACAGCCCAACACTATTAACTATTACAACCTGATTTCTAATATCGAGTTCTCACACAAAACGATCACTCAACTACCTGAGCTCGGACATATGCATCGGCATCACAAGTTTTACGCGCTGTCTGCTTGAATCTAACCATAACTGCTAGCTGAAATATCAGGGTGAAAGCAAGTAGTGAGCCAAATGCTCAACAAGTGTTATACAATACAATACAAAACATAAATCGAAATATAAGAATAATAATGTGAAGGTAGAGCTAATAACAACAAGAGATAAACTTTTAAGTGATGGCATCATTTATTTGTAACAAAACCGTTCAAACCATTTCTTTATCAAAAACTATTTTTATGACGCTACAGATTACATCCGGTGATCAGCCACGAAGTAATCCCGAACCTCGCTGGGTTCTAGAACATTAATGGGATCCCTAGGCAACTTTTAAGCCTACAAATTAAGAGCAGAAAGGACTTGTGTCTCAGTCCAGATCCACTATTTAAAGAAAATATTTGTCCCCCTTTGGGACTGAAAATCCAAATTTTATCTTTTTATTTTATTAAAAACTGATGCCAGGTGACAGTTAATTTCTTAAACAGTGAACATCTTTATCAAGGGTTCTAGATTAACTTTGAAGCACAGGGAAAAGGTCCACTAAATTTTAAGGCCATGATCAACTAGACTATACTTCATCAAGGGAATTGCAAGGTTTCTATATACAAGGATTTTGACGGTAAGATTTAGCAAGGTTATCGGATAGTATGAAGGAACAAGGGCAAACAAGGTTCTAGGTAATAGTTTTCAGGTAAGGCATAGGTATTTAAAAATACAAAGAAAGTAAGCATTAATGGTTCCAAATGAGGTATAGGTATTAAAATATAGAGAAGGTGAGCATTAACTCAAGGTATAACCGAGTGTCATGCTTTAGGGTAAAGATAGGGTTATCAACCAATCATGGATAATCGTTAATGAATGACTGACGTTTAGGTATTAAGATAAGGTTACTGAGTATAACTTGCACATGGTTCATCATCATAATTACTTGGGTATACTAGCATGATAGGACTTTTGATTTACTTGCATAGTAATCTTCAAGTAGAGTTAAACTACTTGAAATAAATACTTGAGGATTCATGTCATTTTCATATACTACGGATATAGATTCGAATCCACTTGGTTCATGTATATCAAAGTGAATTAAAATACTCGCATCGTACATATGAACTAGTTATCACACACTTGCAGTGTAAACGAAAAGAGGCAGGTTGAATCACTTGCCTTAAGAAAGGCTGGACTTGACTAACAGGTAGGAGCAACTGGAAGCTTTAATCGACCTTAATGACAAGTTTACCCTCGTCTCGAGATCCTACAAAAATAATAATAACCTTATTATAATATATTCTTTCCAACTCAACCTATTTGTAAACCAAAATTTAAACATAGTGGCACTTAAGCCTATATACACACAATTTACAATCACCATATAATCATAATAGTACACATAGCCACATTTGCTCACATACCATATTTAAGTACCAAATAATATCACACACTCCATATTGCAACACTAGGCTTGGATGATCTCGCTCCACTTACTTAAGTCACTTGGTCGCTAGACAAAATCTCCAAATTTTGGCCTCCTAACTCGATGTGCCTATACTAAACCATCCAATTCCTATTGACCCTAACTTGGGCCTTTCACTCTACTGACTTTATACTATCTTGCAACTATGGTGGTCGACCAAAACTTCACTCCTAAGTGCTCTAAAACTATGTGGTAAATGAATGTGCTCATTATGGTAAATTTCAGAATGACATCTAAGGTTTCTGGGGTGCATTTGACACTCTTACACTTCAAGTTTACCTCCAAAACTTTTACACTAGACTCTCCTGATCATAATCCAACTCCCAAACCTGATGTGGCTCAAGGGCCTAGATTGGGCCTCCCTAGGCCTAAGCTTAAAGTCTACGCTTCCCCTGTTTTTTCTGGGCAGAAAAGGGTCCTGATTTGAACTAACCTATGACACATGATTATAACTCAAATCCTATGAAATATGACCGGAAAAACTCCTCTGATACTCCCTCTAACTAAGGCCCAATAGGACCTAATGAGGGCCTACCTATGACATGGTCAAAACTTCCCATTTATAAGTTGCAATAAAATTGTCCCCTGCTGGACAGATTTGGTGTTTCCACTCATGCACTCAACCAAACATCTTAAAAACCTCCAACAAACACCTAAAACCTATTGTATACTCCTAGTCCTAGCTTCTGGTGACTTGGGCCTCAAAGTGCACAACAATGACAAGGTCAAATCTCACTCTAAACCTCAGGGTACCAAACAGATTTTCTACAGAAACTAATACTCTCCTTCCACCAAGATTCTTACTTGACAAACCCAACCAACAACAACCAAAAATCCAAACCAAACCTCAACCAAGGTGATCTACTAAACTAACTCTCCTACACTCAATATTGAATTAGTGGAGATCATCCCTACCTAAGGTGCAACATAGTAAATCAAAAGTTAACATACTACACTAATTACAAGTCATCAAGTTCTTGAAAACAACAAGCTATATCTTCTTTATAAATTTATACGAATTAACATCACATATCAAGGATCACAAATCAAGATCATTATCTTAACTCAACTGAAATTAAAGCCTACTAACAATTATCAATTCAAATGATCAAAAACTTCCGAAAATTATGAGTTAATTTCTATGCATGCATGCCTTCGAATATTCAAGCCAAAACAATATGACTTCCAAAATAAATTTTATCATAAAATCAACATGCAAGCCTAGCATAAGCTATAAGTAAATGATCACTTAGCATGCAAAGGGTTTTATCAAGTTTATACTACAAAATTCATGTTATTATCACAAAAACACACAAAAATGAAATAAGGCAACAAAACACCATCAAGAACCATTCATTCGGCTCCCTTATGGTCATAGCCGAATGAAATGGAAGGGAAATGACCATTAAAAACAAGAGCTTCACTCTCTTGACTTGGAATTTCACCATTCCTTGTAGTTCCCTCAATAATACAACCTTAAATCCATGAGAATCAAGATTGTACTTTGAGTTCCAACTAAAACTATGACATGCAAGATCAAAACATAAACTTTTCACTCAAAACTCTTTGGATTACATATGATCAAGATATAGGAAGTAACATTTACTTGAATGAAAGTTAGGTGTTTGAATGAAGAAGAAAGAAAAAGGGAGGGGGGTAGGGCTTCGGCCAAGAGGCCGAGAAGGAGGAGCCGAGAGGGAGGGGAGGGAGGTGAGGTGAGGGTGGAATGGTGGAGTGAAAATGAAGTGCTATGATACTTGTGTTTGTTTTTATGCCTTTGTTTTGACTAAAAGTGAGTGGATTTAGTAAATGACAAAAATAACCTTCTAGCTAAAGTTAGGTAAATTTGCATGCAAGGATAAAGTGGTAAATTGGCTAGTAGAATGAGAGTGAGTAGGGTTGGAATTGTCTTTTTAGCCCTTTAGTTGAATGGGAGGGTATTTGCATGCAAGGATATTCATGTAATTTCCTAATTACTTAACAACTAATTTTTAAATATCTATTTTTATAAAATAAAATAAAAGTTCAAAAATTATAAAATTTATACCATAAAATAACTTGGATTTTTAGAAATTTTATGAGTTCACTTTTGAAATTTGTGAATGAAATAATTTTTAAAAGATAATTTTCCATGGTAAAGAATATTCTTTATAAATAAAAAATAGGAGCAATTAACAAAACTATCGCTTTGAAAAATTCATATTCTGAGTAAAGAAATTTATAATGCAACAACTCCATTCACACAAGTATATAATCAAATAGGTATATTTATAATCGATTCAAATATTATACAAAGTTCGCAAATAATATTACACAAAATGCCGGTCATAAAATCCTCTCCCCTTAAAGGATTCTGTCCTCAGAATCTAAGAGAACAGATGAGGATACCGGGAACACATATCAGACTCTAACTCCCAGGTTGACTCTTCGACCTTGGGATTCCTCCAAAGTACTTTTACTAACTTCATCGACTTATTTCTAAGACTCTTTGCTTGCCAGTCGAGTATTTTGATAGGCTGCTCCACAAATGATAGGTCTGCCTGAATTTCTATAGGTTCATATTCTATCAGATGGTTGACATCAGGATTGTACTTCTTAAGCAATGACACATGGAATACATTATGCACATGCTGATACTGAGGCGGTAAGGCTAACTCATAAGCCACCTTCCCCACTTGATTCAAAATTTCAAAAGGACCAATATATCTAGGTGCTAACTTCCCTTTCTTGCCAAATCTAGACAATCCCTACTTCGGTGATACTTTCAGTAAAATGGCTTCACCCACTTGGAACCAGACATCCTTGCGCGCTAGATCCGCATACTTTCTTTGCCTATCTTGAGCAGCAAGTAACCTCTTCTGAATTAATTTGACTGTCTCATGCAATTGTTGTACCAATTCTGGGCCTAGAATGTTTCCTTCTCCCACTTCATCCCAACTAGTTGATGATCTGCATTTCCGTCCGTATAAAGCTTCGTATGGTAGCATGCCAATAATGGAGTGATAACTGTTATTAAAAGAGAATTCTACCAATGGCAAGTGGTCGTCCTAACTTCCCGCAAAGTCAATTGCACAACTACGCAACATGTCTTCGATTGTTTGAATTATCCTTTTGCTTTGACCGTCAGTCTGCGGATGATACGCTGTACTCATGTTTCACTTCGTGCCAAGACTTTCTTGAAATTGCTTCCAAAATCTTGAGTTAAATCGGGGATCTCTGTCTGAAACTATCGATACGGGCACACCTTATTTTAATACGATTTCACGCACATACAGATGGACCAATCTGTCCAAAGAAGACCTCTCGTTGATTGGAAGAATATGCGCCGACTTCGTAAGGTGATCAACTATAACCCATATAGCGTCATGTCCAGATTTCGTTTGGGGTAATCCCACTATAAAGTCCAATGCAATGTTTTCCCATTTCCATTCTAGAATCTTTAGGGGCTGAATTAATCTACTTCGTCTTTGATGTCCTGTCTTCACTTTCTGACAAGTATAACACTTCGCAACCCATTCTGCCACTTCTCGCTTCATGTTTGGCCACCAAAAGTTTTGTTTTAAGTCTTGGTACAATTTGGTGCTTCCAAGATGGATTGAAAATCTTGAATTGTGGGCTTCTTGTAATATCTCATTCTTCAATTCAGTCACATGAGGAATCCAAATTTTTGAGGAAAACCTTAGTATACCTTGCTCATCTCTTTGAGTCCCAATCTCTTCCCCGGTTAACTGATTTCTTTCCTGCTGCATTACTTTTTCCTGACATTTCTTTATATTTTACAATAATGTTGTCTGAAAAGTCATAGTATGACAAACCTCTTCAACTATTCTATAATCACAAATTCCAATTCAAATCTCTTAATCTCTTCAGACATTTGTTTTGGTATTGCTATCATATTCAATCTTTCCTTCCTACTCAAAGCATCGGCTACCCCGTTCGCTGTTAGATATATTTGTGATGTCATGTGTAATATGATTTGTGTTTAGTTTTCAGATCTTACTTAACAGGACAAATCAGTACTTAACTGGAAATCAATACTTAACTGGAAATCAGCACTTATATTGAAGATAGAACTTAAGATATCAGAACTTAAGTTATCAGAACTTAAGTTATCAGAAGATATTTATCAGGAGATAATATTAGGACTTAGGGAGACTTTCAGATAAGGCAAGCGGCTGATTGAAAGGAAAGAAGATCGAGACTAAGACAGAAAGAAATATGCATGAAGAAAGAATTTATATGAAGAATATAATACTTGGAAGAAAAGATAACTAGTTGATATATTTTAGGATGCAGAATTATATTCCATATCAGTTAGAACATTATCTTGTAACTGTATAGTATATAAACACAGGTATAGGGTTTACACTATATGTGTTATCTTAATCGAAGTTATTATTCAATATAACCCTAGCAGCTCTGGTGATAATTTGTTCATCACTGAGAGAGGACAGTTCCATATTGTAACAAAGTTTATTGTGTTGAATAAAAACTGTGTTCTGTTACTTGAGTTCTTATATTCGATTTGATTGTAGTAAACACTGTATTCAACCCCCTTCTACAGTGTGTGTGACCTAACAAGTGGTATCAGAGAAATCTATTAACACACATACAGTTTAAGATCCAAAAATAATCATGTCTGAAGAACAAACTCCAACCAAGCCCACCAAAACTGAAGAACCTCCAAAAACCATAACCCATAGTAGATATGAGACTATAAGAGTTCCCATGTTGAAACCTTCTGAGTATTCCATATGGAAAGTGAAGATGGCTATATTTCTGAAAGCTACAGATCCAGAATACCTCGACAGGATTAATGAAGGACCACATATACCAACCAAACTCTCTATGGAAGTTGCAGGTCAGCCAACAAAGTCTATACCAAAGGAGAAAAGTGATTACACTGCTAAAGATATCTCATCGATTGCAAGGGATGCAAAGGTAAGACATTTGCTGCATAGTGCCATTGATAATGTCATGTCAAACAGGGTAATTCAATGCAAGACTGCAAAAGAGATATGAGATGCTTTGGAAATAAGGTGTCAGGGAACTGATTCAATCAAGAAGAACAAGAAGACTATACTCACTGAAGAGTATGAGCACTTTGACTCAAAGCCTGATGAGTCATTAACTGATTTATATGACAGATTTGTCAAACTCTTGAATGATTTGTCACTAGTTGACAAAGAGTATGATATTGAAGATTCAAATCTTAAATACCTGTTAGCTCTTCCTGAAAGATGGGATTTGAAGGCCACAATAATAAGAGACAACTATAATCTTGATGAAACAACTCTTGATGAAATTTATGGGATGCTCAAGACTCATGAACTTGAGATGGAACAAAGAAGTAAGAAGAATGGAAGAAAGTCAAGGATAGTTGCCTTTGTGGCTGAGGATGAAAGTCCCAAAGTTGCTGCCTCAAAGAATGATAAGGGAAAAGCTCTCATCACAAAGTCTGATACTGAGTCATCAAGTTCTGATAGTGATGATGACTCAGAAACTGAAAGTATACCTGAGATGGACCTTGATGAAGAGATGATGAAGCTGTGTGCTCTTATGGTGAAAGGAATCACAAAGATTGCATACAGGAAATTCAGGAGAGGAAAGAAGATTTCTAGGAAAGGTGCAAGTCCTGATAAGAAAGATTTCAGAAAATCTGAAGGCAAAGGAGGAAAGTCTGACATAGGAGATTACTCAAATGTTAAATGCTACAACTGTGGTGAGAAAGGCCACATATCTCCTGATTGCAGAAAAGGGAAGAGTGACAAAGGCAAGGCTCTTGTCACAAAGAAGAAAAGCTGGTCAGATGCTTCAGATTCTGAGGATGAGGAAAACCATGCCTTGATGGCAAATGCCGATAGCAGTTCTGATACTGCTGACTTAAAGGTACCTCAAACTACTTATGCCTTTCATACTGATGATATTACTGAGTTGAGAAGATATATTAAAACCATGTTCATTAGCTATAAAGATGAAACTTTAACATGTGAAAGATTAACTTCTGAAAATCTTGCTTATAAAAAGAGGAATGATTATTTAGAAAAAGAGTTAGTCATGTTCCATCAAACTCAGAAAGATAGAGATGATGCCTTTTATGTTAGGGATGAAGTGCTAAAAATGAATGAATCTCTAAAAACTGAGTTAGAAAAGGAAAGAGAGATTATCAGGACATGGACTAACTCTGGTAAAGCAACTCAGGATATTCTTAGTAGTGGAAACTGGAAAGAGGGCTTAGGTTATGGAGATGATAAGAACAGTAAGGGAACTGTAGAAACTGAGCCTATAGTTGTTAAACAAAAACCAAAGGTAAATCCTGTTAAGTTTGTAACTGCAAAGACTCATATCGAGAAATCAGAAGTTAAGGAGAAATTAACTTCAGACAAACCTAAACAGGATAAGCCAACTGAAGTTAACATAGGCTTAATGACTAAGAAGCAACTTAAGCATAAGCTGAAACAGGGTAAAAATGTAAACAAGGTAAAGCCACCTAGGAAAAATAGGAATGGAAAGGAAGGTGTGAACAAAAGTAACAATTATAAGCCTGTTCCTAATGCTCCTAGAAAAACATGTCATAACTGTGGAAATTCTAACCATCTGGCTTCTTTTTGCAGGAAGAATAAGAACATAAACTCCTTACCCTCAAAGTCAGGAGTTAAGAGTTAGTCTGTTAGATATAAGCCACAAAATCCTTGTTTTCATTGTGGTAGTTTATGGCATTCCATTTATACTTGTAAGGAATATCATAGTTTTTACTATGATTATTATCAAATAAAACCTTCTGTAAAGAAAGTTAGCATTATTCCTTCTAGTGTAAGTTCTGATGCAAAGTCTGATATTGCAAATTCTGATAAGAAAACTGTTAACATAAACTCTGATGCTAAATCCACTGCAAATGTTAACAAACTTAATAAGGCCAAAGGATCCAAGCAAGTCTGGGTCCTTAAAACTAATCATTAGTGGTCTTTGTGATTGCAGGGCAACAGGATGAACATCCTAGTTCTGGACAGTGGATGTTCAGGACATATGACTGGAAATAAAGCCCTGCTATCAGACTTTATGGAGAAAGCTCGCCCAGGTGTTTCTTATGGAGATGGCAACATGGGAAAAACTCTGGGATATGACAATATCAATCTTGGGAATGTCATCATTGAAAAAGTAGCTCTGGTCTCAGGACTTAAACACAATCAGCTGAGTGTGAGTCAAATCTGTGACAGAGGTTATCATGTGGATTTCTTTGAAGAACACTGTGAAGTTGTAAGCAAATTTACAGGAAAAGTTGTTCTGAAGGGATACATGAATGGTAACATTTATGAAGCCGAGCTTTGAACAAGTACTGATGGTTCTGCAATCCGTCTGTTGAGTAGAGCATCAATTGAAGAAAGCTGGGATTGGCACAAGAAAATCTCTCATTTAAATTTCAACAATATAAATGAACTAGTCAAGAAAGATCTTGTGAGAGGACTGCCAAAATCAGTATTTACTCCTGATGGCCTTTGTGATTCATGTCATAAGGCAAAACAAAGAAAATCTTCATTCAAGAGCAAGACTGAATCATCAATTCTTGAGCCTTATCACCTACTACATGTTGATCTATTTGGTCCAGTGAATGTTATGTCTATTGCAAAGAAGAAATATGCTATGTTCATAGTGGATGAGTTCACCAAATACACATGGGTGAATTTCTCGCACATAAAAAGTGAAACTGCATCTATCTTGATTGATCATGTCCAGCAACTGGATAAATTGGTCAAAGACTCTGTGAAAATCATAAGAAGTGATAATGGTACTGAGTTCAAGAATTTGATCATGGAAGAGTTCTGCAAAGACAATAGAATAAAGCAGGAATTTTCTGCTCCTGGAACTCCATAGCAAAATAGAGTTGTTGAAAGAAAGAATAAAACTCTTATTGAAGCTGCACGAACTATGCTTGATGAAGCAAAGTTGCCAACCTACTTTTGGGCTGAAGCTGTGCAGACTGCTTGTTTTACTCAGAATGCTACACTCATTAACAAGCATGGAAAGACACCATAATAGATGGTGAAGAAAAAGAAGCCAAATCTGAAGTATTTTCATGTATTTTGATGCAAGTGTTTTGTTCTTAAGACTCATTCTGAATAGCTATCCAAATTTGATCTAAAAGGTGATGAAGGAATTTTGGTTGGATATCCACTTTCCACAAAAGCCTTCAGAGTCTATAATTTAAGAACAAGGGTTGTCATGGAATCTATCAATGTCTCTTTTGATGATAAGAAGATTACTGGACTTGAAGATTTCAATGATCACGATCAACTGAGATTCGAAAATGAAGTGTTAAATTCTGATTCTGTAAATGCTGACAGTCTAAATCCTGATACTACAAACTCTGACGGATTAAACTCTGATGTTATTGAAATTGTGGTGACTACGCCAAAGCAAGATGCACCTGTGCAGGGGGAGCATACTGAAGATACAACCACATCTCACGAAGCATCAGAACCTACAACAGGCTCTTCAGGTTCTGATGGGCCAAGTTCTGATAATTCTGGAAACTCATGTTCTGATATTTCTGGAAACTCAAATTCTGAAGGATCTAACTCAGAGAGCATAATTTCAGGGGGAGCATCAGAAAATGGTGATGGAGACAGCATGGATTATGGGGGAGCATCTAGTTCTAGAGATAACCTTCCATCTGCAAGGAAGTGGACTAAAGCACATACACCTGACTTAATTATTGGAAATCCTGATGCAGGTGTCAGAACTAGAATAGCTACATCAAATGAATATCTCTATCATTCTTTTCTATCTCAGACTGAACCAAAGAAAGTGGAAGAAGCTCTTCAAGATGCTGATTGGGTGCAAGCAATGCATGAAGAGTTAAATGAATTTGAAAGAAATAAAGTTCGGATCCTAGTGCCAAGATCAAAGAACAGGTCTGTTGTTGGTACAAAGTGGGTGTTCAGAAACAAAACTGACAGTGATGGCATAATTATAAGGAATAAAGCAAGGATGGTTGCAAAAGGATACTCTCAACATGAGGGAATTGATTATGATGAAACATTTGCACCAATTGCTAGATTGGAAGCCATAAGAATATTTTTGGCTTATGCTGCTCACAAGAAGTTTAAAGTCTTTCAAATGGATGTGAAAAGTACTTTTCTCAATGGAGAATTGGAAGAAGAGGTATATGTTGAACAACCTCCAGGCTTTGTAGATCCCAAATTTCCCAATCATGTCTACAGGCTTGATAAAGCACTTTATGGCCTTAAGCAAGCTCCAAGAGCATGGTATGAGACTTTAACTCAGTTTCTTCTGGAAAGTGGATTTAATAGAGGGACTATTGACAAAACCTTATTATATTTCAACCATGGAAAGGACTTACTTTTGGTGTAAATATATGTTGATGATATCATTTTTGGTTCTACAAATGACAGACTTTGTAAGAAGTTTGCCAAGCTGATGCAGTCAAGATATCAAATGAGTATGATGGGAGAACTTAACTATTTTCTGGGCCTTCAAGTCAAGCAGAATGAAGAAGGAACTTTTATTTGTCAATCTAAGTACAACAAAAATTTGTTGAAAAAGTTTGGAATGCAAGATTGTTCAAGTGCATCCACTCCTATGGCCACTGCAACAAATTTAGATAAGGATACTGGTAAATCAGTAGATATTACTGATTACAGAGGTATGATTGGCTCTCTACTCTATCTAAGTGTAAGTAGACCTGATATCATGTATGCTACCTGTCTTTGTGCAAGATTTCAAGCAGATCCAAGAAGACCTCACTTAACAGCTGTAAAAAGAATTTTCAAGTACCTTAAGGGTACAGCTGATCAGGGATTGTGGTATCCTATAGAATCAGACTTTAAGCTAATAGGTTACTCAGATGCAGATTTTGCAGGATGCAAAATTGACAGGAAAAGCACAAGTGGAAGCTGCCAATTTCTTGGAGGCAGATTGGTTTCTTGGTTTAGCAAGAAACAGAAGTCAATTTCCACATCAACTGCCAAAGCAGAATACATTGCTGGAGGAAGCTGTTGTGCACAGATTCTTTGGATGAAGAATTAGTTACTGGATTATGGGTTAGAATTTTCTAAAATCCCTATTTACAGTGATAATCAAAGTGCTATTTCTATTACAGGTAATCCAGTTCAATACTCGATGACAAAGCACATCAGCATTAGGTACCACTTCATAAGCGAACATATGGATGAAGGTACAGTGGAATTGCATTTTGTTCCAACAGATCAACAACTAGCAAATATCTTCAAAAAACCACTGTGTGAAGCTACTTTTACAAGATTGGTAAATGAACTTGGAATGGTTTCAGGTTCTTTCTCTAAATCTGCTTAGTTTATGTTCTGATATATCAGACTTTATGATCAGTATTTACAGATATTACTATCTTTATATATTCGGTGCTTAAATTGAAATTTGCTTAAGTGCTGATTGTTGTCTGATGTGAATTCTAAATCTGATAGTGATATGAATGTTTCTGTGAATATTCAATCCAATGAGGATAACTGTGTTAGATGCTAACCTAGTAGTCTTTAATATACTAAAGATCTCATGTTTGAAGTAATTGTTTATGTGGAAATCATTTAACACAAGCAAATTCTGATATTGAGCTTAGTTGAAGTTTACTTTGTGTATCTTATTACTAAGTCAAAAACTAGAATAGTGCTTCTTATCTGTTAAGCTCTGATGTTAGTAAATCTGGTGGATGTACTAAGTGCTGATAAGCCTCACTTATCAAAAGGAAAAAGAAAAGAAAAGAAATAAAAATCAGGTACTCATTTGAGATCTATAGTAAAAATGTGGAAGGGAAGACCCAAGTGCATTGCTGGTATTAAGTAATATGCATTAGAAAAGCAAAAAAAACAATTTTTTTTTCTTGGTGACTTTTCACACTCTATGATTATTGGAGAAATACTCTGACAACAGCATAAATTCTGATAAGCAGTCGTGACTCACTTACACTGAGAAGCCACTGTAAAAAGGAATTTCAAAAGATGCATAAAAAGAGCACAAAACAGTTGAGGTGGACTCATGCATGAACTCATTCAATAGTAGGCTTCAGAATAATGACAGATTTTGAGCAAAGTTCTTATTTATGCCTTATTTCTAAGATGTACTGAAGTGAATCCGACTTTACTTTTTGTCTAATATTTAGCTTAATGCACACACTTACACTCCATATGAATGATGAAAATTACTGTGGTGATAAATGTATTTTAGATGAACAGTTTATGTGTCAGATTGAATAAATTCCGAGGACAAGTTCTGATGATTAAGTTCTAATGTAACCATATCAGTATTTGTGTGAAGAATTACATGAATAAACATTCACTTTTCGAGTTAAGAAGCCATATTCTGATGACTTTTAAATTCTGATAATAATCAAGTTCTGATGTTGACGAGGAAATATTTATTTACTTGGTTTATTTTTGGCCATTACTTGAACGATAATATTTTTACAGAATATTGGTTTATGTGAGATAAAATGGTCATAATCATTATGTGTTAGTGGTTAACGTGTATGTCCTAAAAAAACTGCATGTGCACGGTAATTATTGCTTATTTTACGTTCCCATTAACTCTTGTTCTAACCGTTTACTGACTGTTCACATGGTGCCAGGTGTAAAGTGTATCCCATGCTTCAAAAATACAACTGTTGAGTGGAGAGTATATATATGAGAGATTAAAGATTTTCTAATCTTTTACTTACTTTTATATTCTAAATCTCTTTTATTTTCTCTCTCTTTCTCTCTCTATCTCTTATTTTCTGAAGTTGTTTTTCTCTCAGGACTTTTTACAAACACTTTACAAACATACTCTTATTCACTTAATTTCTTACAGAGATGGAACCAAAAGACGTAATTTTCAATGGGGCTAAGTTTGTTCCTAATAACTTCTCCGCTATTCTTAACAAGTCAGAAGCCCCATCAGAACTTCACTTCATTCAGGACTTTCTTACTAGTTCTGATGTTGGGTACGCTCTGACCGAACCGAATGAAGTCTCTGGTACTCAAGTGCTGGAATTCTGGAGAAGCGGAGTATATGATGATGGTGGTGCTCAAGGGTCCCCAAGTATAATTTTTTCATCAGGGGAGGATGAGCATATCGTGACATTGGGCACGGTTCGACAAGCACTGCAGCTGCTTGAGAACTGTGTTTATTCTACTGTTGAGGAGCTAGTTCTTCAAAATATGATGGCCAGTCTGGGGTATGAGAGGACATTGGCAAAGCTGGGTCAGTTGAAGAGATCTTACATAAGGAGGGAATGGAGTTTCTTCTTTGACTGCATAACCAAGGCTTTTGCAAACAAATGTTCTAATTTCGATGTAATTAGAACATTCATGGTTAGAGTGATTTTGGTTATGCAAGTGCTCCCATATTCAGCCAACAAATCGGGTATGCTCTCATTAACCAAACTGATTTTGATTATGCAAATGTTGTCTTAGGTTTCATTGGGGATAGAATGACAGAAGACAGAAATACTGTTTACTTTGCTAGATTCAGTCAGCTTATCTACAGTTTTTATTGTGATGATAAGCCCCAATCAACTAGTGAATTAATTTCATCATTTAGACTAGCTAAAAGAGCTTTTAATGATTTATTATCTATTGATAATAAGAAGGCTGTGTTAAGACCCCTCCAAGTTCCTTTATCTATCAAACAAGCCTTAATAACCTATGATCCAGTTAAATACACTGAATTATATCCTGATGTCCAACCATCAGAACCTCATCCATCAGCACCTACCACCTCTACACAAACACCTCAAACTTCTCAACCGCAACCCTCAGCACCTACGGTGAACCTTCATCTTTAAGACTAAAGAGGACAAAGAATGTACCTCAGTCTCAGCAGAAGAAGAGGAGAAATATTCTAAAAGATGAATCAGATACTGAGAAATAGGTTCCAAAATCAGAACCGGTTTTTGTAGAAGCTGATAAGGTTTCTTCTAAGAAAGATATTGTAACTGGGAGTTCTAGGCCCCTCAAAAGGCTTAGAAAGTTAAATTCTGATGATAAAGCTCCTACAGTGTCTCCACATTTGAAGAAATTAAAGAAACAGAGAGCTCACAGGGACATAGTTGAGTCAGATTCAGAGGATGTAGTGGAAGCAGCTAAGGAAGGGGATCAGGAATCTCTGATCTCAACAGACCCAATTATTATTGAATCACTTCCTTCTGCACAACCAGAAACTGCTCAAGATAGAATACCTACACCTCTTATGTCACCTATAGTTGATCCAGTACATACTGAAGAACCAGGTACAAGTGCTGATATTGATATTCATAACTTGATTGTGCCTGAGGTTTTGTACTTGGAAGCTCCATCAATTCAACTCACTCCACCAACAACATCAATTGTGGATGTTGATCAGAACCTGGATGCAGATCAGAATTTAGAGGATGATGTTGAAGCCTCTATAGCCTCACATACTGCTATTTTATCAGAGGATGCTGATACTGCAGGATCTCCAAGTTCTGATGCTGCCAATGAGGAAATTACTGGTGAAGCTGCTACCAATCTAAATGCTGATGCAGCTGGTCCATCTGGACATGCACCTCAACAAACAGTTAATAAAGCTGATCTAATCAAGAAGTTTGTTAAGGAAGCACCAGTACCTTGGAGTGAAACTCCTAGAGGAAAGGAGTGGACTAATGAATGGAACTCAGTTAGTTTTGTTCCTTCTGAAAAGATTCTTGCTGAGCATCTGGCAAAAGCTGATGAAATGATGTTAAATGATGATTTCAAGGCACAGCTGAGAGTTACTGCATTGAGTACTAGGCACCTTCAGGGTCAACACTCAACAACTCATGCCAAGGTGAATAAAATTCAAGAAATCTTGATCCAGCAAGATATGAATGTGAAACTTGAAAAGAACAGATTTTTCAAGCTAGCCTTTGACAGAATTGCCTACATTGAGAAAACTCAGGAGAAGCAACAAACTCAGATTGATGAAATTCTAAAGAATCAAGCTTCTCAGCAAACTCAACTCAATGAGATCCAATCCTCAGTGGAATTGCTTTTCTCTCTTCTTTTACCTGCTGATGCCAAAAAAGGGGAGAAAGTAATTAAGTCCAAATGCAAATCTATTCAGACACTGAAGGGAAAGGATGATGGAAATAATGACCAGGGAAACTCTGATAAGGGTAGAGGTCAAGGTCAAGGCAAAGGAGTTTCATCAAGTAAAGCTAGAATTACAAGTCAAGGAACAAGTTCTGATACTGGGAGAAGAATAAGTTCTGATACTGGTAAAAGGATAAGTTCTGGTGAACATTTGGAACTTGATGAAGAAATTTCAAAGCAATTATTTCTTAAAGAAAATCCACTTTGAGAGTCTAAAGGATGACGAAGCTAGACTCAAAGCAGAAGGTGTCAAGACAAATCAGGGTATTATGATAAAGGAAAGAACAAATTCTGAGGAAACCAAAGCCAAATCACAAGTGGAAATTGATCCAAAGTCCA
The DNA here is from genome assembly GCF_009905375.1 of Apium graveolens. Taxonomy (NCBI): domain Eukaryota; kingdom Viridiplantae; phylum Streptophyta; class Magnoliopsida; order Apiales; family Apiaceae; genus Apium; species Apium graveolens. The sequence continues at coordinate 197,128,222 of NC_133651.1, forward strand.
AGGGCAAAGAAAAAGTTGATGAACCTGTAAAGGTTTATATGCCAGTCATGGATGAAGAAATAACTGAAGAAGATGCTAGTCTTACTCTGATGCAAAAGAAGATTTTTCAAACATCCTCTGACATGGCTCATGTTGTTTAGAGTCAAGATGTAGTAAGTTCTGATATGACAGAGAAGAAAGCAACCTCTGACATAGCTCAAGTTGGCTTGATATCAGAAGATAAGGAAAAGGAAACCTCTGACATTGCTCATGTTAAACCTTCAAAGATACTCCTACCAGGATTCACCAAAGCTAAACAGACTTAATCTTTGAAGACTGCAACAAGTAGTTTTAAAGCAAGAGTTGTTACAGGAAAGGAAGCAAGAGATAAATCTAGATTGGGTAGTTCTAATGAAAGAAGAGTACATAACACTACCAATGATCCAACTTCCTTAAGTGAACCAGGTGTTGGAGCAACTCCTGAAAGATTGAATCGACTTGAATCTGTACAAATGATTTACCATACCTTTTTGAAAGAACATATCTTGTTAAATTTTATGACAGATGGAAGGATATACCAAATCAGGCAGAATACTATACCACTGAAGTATTTTGAAGAACTGGAACATGTTCTATTCCTACTTCAAGTGAAAGACAGATAAACAGATAGTGTTACAGGTTATTTAAAGTCACAAATTTAAAGACAGAAGAAGCTTTATTCTGTAAAGTCTGATAGCACATACTGTCCCAAGTACAGAGATCACAAAGGTGATATTGTTGAAATAAAGCCTAACTCTGCTAAGATCATAACTACTTTTCTGGGTTATAAGGCTGTGGAATTCAATTTAGAGTCTGACAAGGCATATCTGATCAGACTAGATCAGGAGATAAGAAAAGCTAAGATAAATGATCTCAGAGCAGCTATTTTTCAAACTGGTGAAGATACAGCTGAATTGATAAATGCTAAAAGGATAATGGTCAATGAACTTGAATATACTGAGAGATGTCTTTTGAAGAACTATCTCAGAACAACTCCTGACATCAAAGAGATCAGAAATTGAAGCCAAGTCAAAGATCTACAACTGCTTAAATTTTGAAGTGTACAGACTGAAGCTATTATCAGAAGTTAAAGATGGTAAAGCTGAAAGGACTGTAAGTTGTAGTAATCTAGTCAAATTCTCATGCATTTATACTTAATGTTTTTGACATCATCAAATATCTGTTGAACTTGTATATTATGCTAATTTACAAGTTGGGGGAGATTGTTAGATATATTTGTGATGTCATGTGTAATATGATTTGTGTTTAGTTTTCAGATCTTACTTAACAGGACAAATCAGTACTTAACTGGAAATCATCACTTATACTGAAGACAGAACTTAAGTTATCAGAAGATATTTATCAGGAGATAATATCAGGACTTAAGGAGACTTTCAGATAAGGCAGGCGGCTGATTGAAAGGAAAGAAGATCGAGACTAAGACAGAAAGAAATATGCATTAAGAAAGAATTCTATGAAGAATAGAATACTTGGAAGAAAAGATAACTAGTTGATATATTTAAGGAAGCAGAATTATATTCCATATCAATTAGAACATTATCTTGTAACTGTGTAGTATATAAACACAGGCATAGGTTTTACACTATATGTGTTATCTTAATCGAAGTTATTATTCAATATAACCCTAGCAGCTCTCGTGATAATTTGTTCATCACTGAGAGAGGACAGTTCCATATTGTAACAGAGTTTATTATGTTGAATAAAATCTGTGTTCTGTTACTTGAGTTCTTATATTCAATTTGATTGTAGTAACCACTGTATTCAACCCCCTTCTACAGTGTGTGTGACCTAACATTCGCCTTTCCAGGATGATAATTTATCGAACAATCATAGTCCTTAATTAGTTCCAACCATCTCCTTTGCCTCATATTGAGCTCCTTCTGAGTGAAAATATACTTTAAACTCTTGTGATCTGTGTAGATCTCACACTTTTCTCCGTAAAGATAATGTATCCAAATCTTAAGTGCAAATACTATGGCTGCTAGTTCCAAGTCATGCGTAGGGTACTTTAATTTATGTGGTTTTAACTGTCTTGACGCAAACGCAATCACCTTGTTGTGTTGCATTAGCAGGCAACCCAGACCCTTATGTGAAGTATCACTAAAAATCACAAAGTTTCCTTGATCGTCTGGTAGTACCAACACCGGAGCTGTAACCAACCTCTGCTTCAACGCTTGAAAGCTATCCTCACATTCTGCATTCCATTCGAACTTTTGATTCTTCCTAGTTAACTTAGTAAATGGCATGGCGATTTTCAAGAAATCTTTGACAAATCTTCTATAATATCCTGCCAATCCTAGAAAACTTCGCACTTCCATAGCTGTCTCTTCCAATAACATGACCCAAAAATTGAACCTCCTTTAACCAAAACTCACACTTAGAAAACTTGGCATACAACTTCTCTTATCGGAGTATATCCAATGCTATCCACAGATGCTGCTTATGTTCTTTTTCCGACTTTAAATAGATAAGAATGTCATCAATAAATACCACTACAAACTTGTCCCAATACTTCTTAAATACACGGTTCATCAGATCCATAAATGCTGTCGGAGCATTAATCAACCCAAAAGGCATTACTAAGAATTCATAATATCCGTATCTTATCCTGAATGCTGTCTTTGGGATGTCTTCTTTTTTGATCTTTAATTGATGGTATCCTGATCTTAAGTCAATCTTGGAAAAGCACTTTGCTCCTTTTAGCTGATCAAATAGGTCATCTATTCTTGGTAGTGGGTATCGGTTCTTAATCGTCACCTTATTCAACTCCCGGTAATCTTTACATAGCCTCATGCTTCCATCTTTCTTCTTTAGAAATTGAACAGGTGCTCCCCATGGAGACATACTTGATCTTATCACTCCTTTGTCCAACAATTCTTGTAGCTGGCTTGCCAACTCTTTCATTTCTGCTGGTGCCATCCTATATGGGGCCTTCAAAACTGGTTCCGTGCCTGGAGCTAAGTTGATTTCAAACTCAATTTGTCGATCTGGCGGTAAACCTAGTAGTTCTTCTGGAAACATATCTGGAAATTTGTTGACTACGGGAATATCTTCTATGCTGAGGTGTCTCTTTCTGAATCTACTACATAAGCTAGGAACGACTCACAACCTTTCCTAAGCAACTTCTTAGCCCGAACGATTGTTAGAAACAGTTGCTCTTGCCTCTGTCCCTTAAATACTACTTTTTCTCCGCTCTCCGTCTTTAAGTACACCTTCTTAGACTTACAATTTATCTGAGCGTTGTTCTTCCCTAACCAATCCACGCCTAAGATTATATCGAACTCCCCTAACTTGAAAAGTATCAAGTCGGCTGAAAATTTATATCCCGAGATATTAATCTCACACTTAGGACATAGTTGACTCACTGGAATCTTCTCTTGATTCGCAATTACTACATTTACTACCTCGTTCATGGTCATTTTATCACATTGAAGTTTATCAACAAAAGTTCCTGATATAAAAGATCTCGTTGCTCCAGAATCAATTAATACTTTAGCTTCGACATTATTTAATAAAAGAGTACCTGCTATCACCTCAGAATTCTGAACAACATCCTTCATTTTCAAATCGAATGTCCTTGCCGTTGCTTGCGGAGTTATTGTAGGTAGTGGAGGTAATGCCAATACCTCAGCTGGTATGCTTACACTGGTGCTTGCCATGTTCATCAGAGCTTTGACTGGTCTGGTTGACTTGCACTCCCTAGCTATGTGTCCAATATTTCCACACTTGTAGCATGTGACTCCCGACTTCGGCATCTTACACTCGTTAGCCAAATGTCCCTTCTGGTTGCATCTATAGCATGTCATATTCAGCTTATTACACACTCATGGGTGTCTTTTTCCACAATGCTTGTACTCTGGCCTCTGAAATCTATTTTCGCCAACTTGTCCTTGGCTTGCCTGGTTGTTCCCTTTTGATTCTTGTCTTTTATTCAAATTTCCCATCTTCTGAAAATTCCCGCCTTTGTGGAATCCAATCCTTTTCACACTCCTGTCTTGTGAGCTTCCAGCTTCAGACTTCTCTCCATAAAATGGAACATTCCTCTTCTTGTTATCTCTTTCCTTCCTTAACTACATCCCATTACCCTCAATCAGAGCAGCTTTCTGTACTACTCCTGCATAAGTATCAAGCTCAAACATAGCCACTCTATCTCTGATCCAAGACTCTAATCCTTGTTGGAATCTCTTTACTTTTTCCTCCTCACTATTGGTATACTTTGTCACAAACCTTGACAGCTCCGTAAACTTCTTCTCATACTCCAATACAGCCATACTCCCTTTCTTTAGTTCAAGAAATTTAAGCTCCATCCGATTCTGCATGTACTTAGGGTGATACTTGTCCATAAATAACTTCTTAAACCTTTCCCAAGAAACTTGCTGATTTGCTGTCACTGAATCCCACCAATAAATGACTTCGCCCTTCAGGAAGTAAATAGTATAGGGTGTCTTCTGGTCGTCCCCTAACTGTACCAATTCAAAAGCTCTTTCCATTTCCTTAATCCATGTGTTAGCTATTACTGGGTCAGTGGTATCATGAAAGGAAGGTGGATTCACATTCTGAAAAGCTTTGAAAGTGACAACTTGTCGAGGTGGTACTGGTGGATCAGGTGGTTGGTGTGGTTCACGGTTATCTTGGTTTTCAAGTTGTTGTTGAAGAGTTCTTTGTTGTTGAGTTATACCATTTGTTTACTGTTGTAAGGTTTCCAGTAATCGAAGAATATTAGGATCTGTGGTAGATGTGGTTGTTGGGTTCTTCTTTTTGGGTGGCATGATCCTGAAATAAAAGTTTTATCAAAACAGGTATGAACAATAAGATAATTCGAGGATAGGGTGTCACATGACATTCTGTTCACATATGAGGTCGAGTTTTTAAATTAAAAAATAAGGGTGATGCATATAAAGGCGTAAAACAATTGAAATCAAATAGAACGATAGTGCATAATAATTTAAATTTTAAGGTCAAGGTACATCAAGATTAGAATAAGGTCTGAATCTAGGAATAACATGCTTATTTAAAGGAAACAACAGGGAATTCAACAAAGTCCGATAATACAACAACATGAAAGGTAGATAATGGAAAGAATTAAGACTCCACTCCGTCAGAACGGGGTTTGGTAGTCTTCTCCTCTTAAAGCGTCTTCACAATACTCTGGAGCTCGTCCGCAATCATCTGGAGGGTATACTGGCTAGTACGGTCTCGGTGCGATGGCATCTCCTTAAGCTTAGTGTTGAAGTACTGAACCAAAGTCTCAAGTCTCGCAGTCATCTGCTCCTTAGGCTTCCCTTCATAGTTTCGGCTGTCCGGATACACGTTCTTTAATCGGTCTAACAGTCGGTCGTACTTGCCCTGAAGCATGTCGAACTCGCGCCTCAACTCAGCATACACAGAGAAAACAATAGTGTCAACCGACCCAGAGGATGACGAGGAATGCGCCCTTTGCTGACAAACAATACATAGATATATATATATAAGAGGAGTATTAATGATAGATTCTCTTAACCTACTCTCTCGTATGTTATCCTATAACTTATACATATATCCTATAACCTATTGGGCTGTCCAGGGACTCTAAGCCGTAGCTCTGATACCAAAACCTGTCACGCCCCGACTTAAAAATGTATTATACAAATTATTACAATAGTTAGCAAAAGAAAGTAAATATAACCGAATCCAAGATCTTATAGTTTAGGGTTTGGAACAACCTAACACTATTAACTATTACAACCTGATTTCTAATATCGAGTTCTCACACAAAACGATCACTCAACTACCTGAGCTCGGACATATGCATCGGCATCACAAGTTTTACGCGCTGTCTGCTTGAATCTAACCATAACTGCTAGTTGAAATATCAAGGTGAAAGCAAGTAGTGAGCCAAATGCTCAACAAGTGCTATACAATACAATATAAAACATAAATCGAAATATAAGAATAACAATGTGAAGGTAGAGCTAATAACAGCAAGAGATAAAGTTTTGAGTGATGGCATCATTTATTTATAACAAAACCATTCAAACTATTTCTTTATCAAAAACCATTTTTATGACGCTACGGATTACAGCCGATGATCAGCCGTGAAGTAATCCCGAACCTCGCTGGGTTATAAAACATTAATGGGATCCCTAGGCAACTTTTAAGCCTACAAATTAAGAGTAGAAAGGACTTGCGTCTCAGTCCAGATCCACTATTTAAAGAAAATATTTGTCCCCCTTTGGGACTGAAAATCCAAATTTTAACTTTTCATTTTATTAAAAACTGATGCCATGTGATGGTTAATTTCTTAAACAGTGAGCATCTTTATCAAGGGTTCTAGATCAACTTTGAAGCACATGGAAAAGGTCCACTAAATTTCAAGGCCATGATAAACTAGACTATACTTCATCAAGGGAATTGCAAGGTTTCTATATACAAGGATTTTGACAGTGAGATTTAGCAAGGTTATCAGATAGTATGAATGAACAAGGGCAAACAACGTTCTAGGTAATGTTTTCAGGTAAGGCATAGGCATTTAAAAATACAAAGAAAGTAAGCATTAATGGTTCCAAATGAGATATAGGTATTAAAATATAGAGAAGGTGAGCATTAAATCAAGGTATAACCGAGTGTCATGCTTTAGGGTAAAGATAGGGTTATCAACGTATAATGGATAATCGTTAAGGAATGACTGACTTTTAGGTATTAAGATAAGGTTACTGAGTATAACTTGCACATGGTTCATCATCACAACTACTTGGGTATACTAGCATGATAGGACTTTTGATTTACTTGTATTGCAATCTTCAAGTAGAGTTAAACTACTTGAAATAAATACTTGAAGATTCATGTCATTTTCATATACTACGGATATAGATTCGAAACCACTTGGTTCATGTATATCAAAGTGAATTAAAATACTCACATCGTATATATGAACTAGTTATCACACACTTGCAGTGCAAATGAAAGAGGCAGGTTGAATCACTTGCCTTAAGAAAGGTTGGACTTGACTGGCAGGTAGGAGGAACTGAAAGCTTTACTCGAACTTAATGGCAATTTTACCCTCGTCTCGAGATCCTACATAAATAATAATAACCTCATTATAATATATTCTTACCAACTCAACCTATTTGTAAACCAAAATTTAAACACAGCGGCACTTAGGCCTATATACACACAATTTACAATCACCTTATAATCATAATAGTACACATAGCCACATATGCTCACATACCATATTTAAGTACCAAATAATATCACACACACCATATTGCAACACTAGGCTTGGATGATCTCGCTCCACTTACTTAAGTCACTTGGTCGCTAGACAAAATCTCCAAATTTTAACCTCCTAACTCGATGTGCCTTAACTAAACCATCCAATTCCTATTGACCCTAACTTGGGCCTTTCACTCTACTGACTTTATACTATTTTGCAACTATGGTGGTCAACCAAAACTTCACTCCTAAGTGCTCTAAAACTATGTGGTAAGTGAATGTGCTCATTATAGTAAATTTCAGAATGACATCTAAGGTTTCTTGGGTGCATTTGACACTCTTACACTTCAAGTTTACCTCCAAAACTTTTACACTAGACTCTCCTGATCATAAGCCAACTCCCAAATCTGATGTGGATCAAGGGCCTAGCTTGGGCCTCCCTAGGCTTAAGCTTAAAGTCTACGCTTCCCCTGTTTTTCTGGGCAGAAAAGGGTCCTTATTTGAACTAACATATGACACATTATTCTAACTCAAATCCTATGAAATATGTCTGGAAAAACTCCTCTGACACTCCCTCTAACTAAGGCCCAACAGGGCCTAATGAGGGCCTACCTATGACATGGTCAAAACTTCCCATTTCTAAGTTGCAACAAAACTATCCCCTGCTGGACAGATTTGGTGTTTCCACTCGTGAACCTAACCAAATGTCTTAAAAACCTCCAACAAACACCTAAAACCTATTGTATACTCCTAGTGCTAGCTTCTGGTGACTTGGGCCTCAAAGTGCACAACAATGACAAGGTCAAATCTCACTCTAAACCCCAGGGTACCAAACTAATTATCTAGCAGAAACTAATACTCTCCTTCCACCAAGATTCTTACTTGACAAACCCAACCAACAAGATTCTTACAAGTCATCAAGTTTTTGAAAACAACAAGCTATATTTTCTTTATAAATATATACGAATTAACATCACATATCAAGAATCACAAATCAAGATCATTATCTTAACTCAACTGAAATTAAAGCCTACTAACAATTATCAATTCAAATGATCAAAAACTTTCGAAAATCATGAGTTGATTTCTAGGCATGCATGCCTTCGAATATTCAAGCAAAAACAATATGATTTCCAAAATAAATTTTATCATAAAATCAACATACAAGCCTAGCATAAGCTATAACTAAATGATTACTTAGCATGCAAAGGGTTTTATCAAGTTTATACTACAAAATTCATGTTATTATCACAAAATCACACAAAAATGAAATAAGGCAACAAAACACCATCAAGAACCATTCATTCGGCTCCCTTATGGTCATAGCCGAATGAAATGGAAGGGAAATGACCATTAAATATAAGAGCTTCTCTCTCTTGACTTCGCATTTCACCATTCCTTGTAGTTTCCTCAATAATACAACCTTAAATCCATGAGAATCAAGACTGTACTTTGAGTTCCAACTAAAACTATGACATGCAAGATCAAAACATAAAATTTTCACTCAAAACTCCTTGGATTACATATGATAATGATATAGGAAGTAACATTTACTTGAATGGAAGTTAGGTGTTTGAATGAAGAAGGAAGAAAAAGGGAGGGGGTAGGGCTTCGGCCAAGAGGCCGAGAGGGAGGAGCTGAGAGGGAGGGGAGGGAGGTGAGGTGAGGGTGGAATGGTGGAGTGAAAATGAAGTGCTATGATACTTGTGTTTATTTTTATGCCTTTGTTTTGACTAAAAGTGAGTGGATTTAGTAAATGACAAAAATAACCTTCTAGCTAAAGTTAGGTAAATTTTCATGCAAGGACAAAGTGGTAAATTGGCTAGTAGAATGAGAGTGAGTGGGGTTGGAATTGTCTTTTTAGCCCTTTAGTTGAATGGGAGGGTATTTGCATGCAAGGATATTCATGTAATTTTCTAATTACTTAACAACTAATTTTTAAAGATCTATTTTTTTAAAATAAAATAAAAGTTCAAAAATTATAAAAATTTATACTATAAAATAACTTGGATTTTTAGAAATTTTATGAGATCACTTTTGAAATTTGTGAATGAAATAATTTTTAAAAGATTATTTTCCATGGTAAAGAATATTCATTATAAATCAAAAATAGGAGCAATTAACAAAACTATCGCTTTGAGAAATTCATATTCTGAGTAAAGCAATTTATAATGCAGTAACTCCATTCACACAAGTGTATAATCAAATAGGTATATTTATAATCGATTCAAATATTATACAAATTTCGCAACTAATATTACACAAAATGCCGGTCGTAACACTTTTGGGCTGAAGCTGTGCAGACTGCTTGTTTTACACAGAATGCTACACTCATAAACAAGCATGGAAAAACACCATATGAGATGGTTAAGAAAAAGAAGACAAATCCGAAATACTTTCATGTATTTGGTTGTAAGTGTTTTGTTCTTAAGACTCATCCTGAACAACTGTCAAAATTTGATATAAAAGCTGATGAAGGAATTTTTGTTGGATATCCACTTTCCATAAAAGCCTTCAGAGTCTACAATTTAAGAAAAAGGGTTGTCATGGAATCTATCAATGTATCTTTTGATGATAAGAAGATTACTGGACTTGAAGATTTCAATGATCATGATCAGCTGAGATTTGAAAATGAAAATTTAAGTTCTGATTCTTCAAATTAGGATGGTTTAAATCCTGATCCTGTAAGTTCTGACGGGTTAAATTCTGATGTCATTAAAACTGTGGTAACTACTCTAAGGGAAAATGCACCTGTCAAGGGGGAGCAAGCTGAAGATCCTACCACAACTCAAGACTCTCAAGAAGCATCGGAACCTGTCACTGGCTCTTTAAGTTCCGATTCATCAAGTTCTGAAGAGCAAAGTTCTAATAATTCTGGAAACTCTGATTCTTCAATTCCTGAAGGATCCAACTCAAATTCTGAAATTTTAGAGAGCATAACTTCAGGGGAGCATCAGAAAATGCTGATGGAGACAGCATGGATCATGGGGGAGGATCCAGTTCTAGAGATCGACTTCCATCTGCAAGGAAGTGGACTAAATCACATACACCTGACTTAATAATTGGATTTCCTGAAGCAGGTGTCAGAACTAGAACAACAACAACAAATGAATGTCTCTATCATTCCTTTCTATCTTAGACTGAACCAAAAAAAGTGGAAGAAGGTCTTCAAGATGCTGATTGGGTGCAAGCAATGCTGGAAGAGTTAAATGAATTTGAAAGAAATTAAGTCTGGACCCTAGTGCCAAGACCAAAGAACAGATTAATTATTGGCACAAAATGGGTTTTCAAGAACAAAACTGACAGTGATGGCATAATTACAAGAAACAAAGCAAGGCTAGTTGCTAAAAGTTACTCTCAATATGAGGGTATTGACTATGATGAAACATTTGCTCCAGTTGCTAGATTGGAAGCCATAAGAATCTTTTTGGCTTATGCTGCTCACAAGAAGTTTAAAGTCTTTCAAATGGATGTGAAAAGTGCTTTTCTCAATAGAGAATTGGAAGAAGAGGTATATGTTGAACAACCTCCAGGCTTTGTAGATCCAAAATTTTCAAATCATGTCTACAAGCTTGACAAAGCACTTTATGGCCTTAAGCAAGCTCCTAGAGCATGGTATGAGACTCTAGCTCAATTCGTTCTGGAAATGACTTACTTTTGGTACATATATATGTTGATGATATCATCTTTGGCTCTACAAATACAAAACTTTGTGAAAGATTTTCCAAGTTAATGCAGTCAGGATATCAAATGAGTATGATGGGAGAACTTAGCTATTTTCTGGGACTTCAAGTCAAGCAAACTGAAGAAGGTACTTTCATAAATCAATCCAAGTACACAAGAAATTTACTCAAGAAATTTGGAATGCAAGACAGTTCAACTGCATCCACTCCCATGGCCACTGCCACCAAGTTAGATAAAGATACTGGAGCATCAGTAGATATTACTAACTACAGAGGCTGATCCAAGAGAACCTCATCTAATAGCTGTGAATAGAATTTTCAAGTACCTCAAGGGTACAGCTGATTTAGGATTGTGGTATCCTAGGGAATCAGATTTTAAGCTGATAGGTTACTCAGATGCAGATTTTGCAGGATGCAAAATAGACAAGAAAAGCACTAGTGGAAGCTGCCAAGTTCTTGGAGGCAGATTGGTTTCTTGGTTTAGCAAGAAACAGAAATCAATTTCCACATCAACTGCAGAAGCAGAATATATTGTTGTAGGAAGTTGGTGAGCACAGATTCTTTGGATGAAGAATCAGTTACTGGACTATGGTTTAGAATATTCTAAAATACCCATTTAATGTGATAATCAAAGTGCTATTGCTGTGATAGGTAATCCAGTTCAACACTAAATGATAAAGCACATCAGCATCAGGTACCATTTCATAAGGGAACATGTGATGGAAGGTACAGTGGAATTGCATTTTGTCCCAACCGATCAACAACTAACAGATATCTTCAAAAAACCACTAATTATAGCTACTTTTACAAGACTGGTAAATGAACTTGGAATGGTTTCAGGTTCTTTCTCAAAATCTGTTTAGTTTTTGTTCTCATGCATCAGACTTTATGATCAGTGTTTACAGATAGTCTTTTCTCCATGTAATCTGTGCTTAAATTGTAACATATTAAATACTTATTGTTTTTCAGATGTGATTCTATAAACTCTAAAAATGTTTTGAATGTTATGTGACTATTCAATCCAATGAGGATTACTTTGCTAGATGTAGACTTAGTAGTCTTTAATAAACTATATATCCCATGTTTGAATTAGTTGTTTATGTGGAAATCCATAACACAAGCAAACTCTGATTTTGATCTTAGTCAACTTTACTTCTTGTATCTTATTACTAAGTCACAAACTAGATTATTGTTTCTTATCTGTCAAATTCTGATGTCAGTAAATCTTAAGGATGAACTACATGCTTGATAAGCCTTACTTATCTGAAGAAAATAAAAGAAAAGAAAAATTGAAGTCAGGCACTCCTTTGAGATCTAGAGTAAATATGTGAAAGGGAAGACCTAACTGCATTGTTGGTATTAAGTTATATGCATTAGAAAAGCAAATAAATTTTTCTTGGTGACTTTTCACATTCTCTGATTACTGGAGAAATATTCTGATAATAGCATAAATTCTGATAGCAGTTGTGACTCATTTACACTGAGAAGTCACTATAAAAGAATGTCAAAAGATGCATAAAATGAGCACAAACAGTTGAGGTGGACTCTTGCATAAATTTATTCTATAGTAGACTTCAAAATTAAAGACATATTTTAAGCATTTTTCTTAGTTATGCCTTATTTCTAAGATATCTAAAGTTTATCAGACTTTAATCTTTATCTGATCATTTGCAAATGCACACACTCTCACTCCATATGAATGATGAAAACTACTGTGGTGATTAAGTTGTTTCTGACAAACAGTTAAGTTTTATTTGCATAAATTCTGAGGACAAGTTCTGATGAAAGTTATGATGATTAAACTCTGAAGAAACTAGTCAGTATTTGTGTGAAGAATCACAGAAACAATCATTCACTTTTTGAGTACAGAAGCCATGTTCTGATGACCGTTAAATTCTGATAATAGTCAAGTTCTGATGCAAATCCTGATGCAAACTCCGATTCTTACGTGTCACATTTTAATTACTTGACTTATTTTTAGTATTTACTGTAACGGTTATATTTTGTAAGAAAATAATTAAGTGAGATAAAAACAGTGATAATCATTTGGTTAATGGGTTGCGTGTTTATTTTGGTAACAACATGTGAGCAATAATTACTGCACGTTTACCGTGCCCACTCATTACTGCTTTGACTGTTTCCATGCTGCCAGGTGTAAAAAGTCTGTTCTGCTTCACAAAAATAGCCGTTGTCATGTGGAGTGTATAAATAAGAGAGTTAGAATATTTTACAATCTTTTACATATTATTCTTATTTTCCAATCTCTCTTATCCTCTCTCACTCTCTAATATTCTTTGAAGCTATTTCTTATAGGCATTTTATCAAACACCTTGCAAACACACAAATTTTTTCACTTAATTTCTTACAGATATAGCACCTAAGGACGTTATCTTTAAAGGATCCAAGTTCGTCCCCAACAACTACATGGCTATTCTCAGCAAGGACGATGCTCCTTCAGATCTTCACTTCGTTCAGGACATTCTTGCTAACAGTGAGATTGTGTATGCTCTGACCCAACCACAATTACTCTCAGGAACACAAATACTGGAGTTTTGGAGGACTGGGGTATATGATGATGGTGGTGAAAATGGGTCCCCAAGCATTTTCTTCACATCAGGGGAAGATGAGCATCTAGTTAACTTGTCAACTGTTCGACAAGCTCTACACTTGCCAGAAAATTGCACTTTCAATTCTCAGATTGAGGAGCCAATTCTACAAAGTATGATGGCCAATCTTGGCTATGAGAAAAGTTTGTCCAAGCTGGGACAACTGAAGAGGCCATACATTAGAAGGGAGTGGAGTTTTTTCTTTTACTGCATCACTAGAGCTTTTGCCAACAAATGCTCCAACTTTGATGCCATTCCAATTCTGAGTCAGCATATAGGGTATGCACTTCTTAATCAAACTCATTTTGATTATTCTACTGCTATTTTGGGTTTTATTTGGGATAGGATGAATGAGGACACAAATATTGTTTAATTTGCTAGATTTTGTCAACTCATTTACAGTTTTTGTTGTCCTGATAAGCCCCAAAACTTTAGTGAGTCAATTCAACCTTTTAAACTTGCTAAAAGGGCTTTCACAGACTTGTTATCTACTGATAATAAGAAAAACTTACTAACACCCCTTCAAATTCCTGAATCTGTAAAACAGTTCTTAGTAAACTCTGACCCCAACACATACACACCCAAATTTCCTGTAGTTGTACCCTCTCAACCTCCACAAACACAACCTTCCAACTCTCAACCACAGCCTACCATCAAAACCTATTTCCAACCAGCACAATCTTCTCAACCACAACCATCAGCACCTACTACCAAACCAACCTCTGGTACTTCCCAAAATGTGCCAGTTGTAAAATCTTTAAGAGCAAAATCTGTTCCTCAATCTCCACCAAGAAGAAGAAGAAAGATAATTCTGAGGGATGAATTAGATGAAGATGAGAAAGTCCAGGTTCATGCATCAGAAGCTGTGACAATAGAAGCTGAAAATGTAATTTTTCAGAAGGAGGTAGAAGCTGAAAAGGAAATTTTTCAGAAAGAGGTAACTCCTCAGAAACAGACTTAAGCTGAGGGTTCTGGAATTTTAAAAAGGAAAAGAACTTCAAGTTCTGATGCTGATCAAGAAACTCCTCCATCATCCAGAAGATCAAAGAAGAAGAGAGCAGGTGTGAAAATTACAAAAGCTCAATATGAAGAAGCTAAGGAGGGGATTAGGAATCTCTGATCTCATCAGAACCAATAATGATTGAAGCTTTGCCACCTCCACCTCAAGCTGAAGACACTGTTCAAGATACAGTGATCACACCTCCCATCTCTCCATTCAGAGAAACAGCTACAGTTGAAGATTCAGGATTAAGTCCTGAAATTGACATTCATAGGCTGAACATTCCATCTGCCTTATTTCTGGAAGCACCAAAAGGACAAGTGACAACTCCACCTGTTTCTCCATTAAATTCTGAAATACCAACTACTCCAATTCTGGATGTGGAAACATATGAAGTTGTACCAAAATCTCCTATAGCCACACACACTCTTGTGTTGTCAGAAGATGATGAGCTTCTAGCAAGTTCTGGAGAGTCAACTCCATAAACACTCTAGCTCCAATTCTTGGAAATGAGGAACTGTTGAAATACGTTGAAGAAGAAGCTCATGTTCCTTGGGAGGAAACTCACAGAGGAGTTGAATGGACCAAGAAGTGGAATGAATCTGACTTCATTCCCAGCTCAAAACTTCTGTCAGATTATATTGCAAAAGCTGATGAGTTGTTGACAAATTCTGACTTCAAAGCTCAACTTAAAGTCACAGCTCTCAGTACTAAAAGTTTTCAAGGTCTACACTCACAGACTCATGAAAAGGTTGATAAACTTCTGGAAAAAGATGATAAGCTAGACATGGAGATCAAACTAGACAAGAAGAGATTTATCAGACCTATTCAAGAGAAAGTTGAAGCTATTGAGCAAGCTCAAGAAAAGCAGCAGGCCCAACTGGATGAGGTCCTACAAAATCAAGCTTCTCAACAGACTCAACTGAATGAAATCCAATCTCCAGTGGAACTTCTTCTCTCTCTACTCCTATCAGATGATGACAAAAAGGGGGAGAAGGTAGTTAAGTCCAAATGCTCAACTATTAAAGTACTGAAGAAGAAGGATGATAAATAAGATGACCAGGGAAACCCTAGCAAGGGCAAAGGTCAAGGTCAAGGGCAAAACAGCAAAGTTTCTTCACAGAAACTGAAAGGCATATGTCATAGCCTATTTGTTTATTCGAGGATTTAACTCAACTCAAATAAGAATTTACAAGTAAATAGTGGATCTAACGTCAAGGAGATCTCACAAAGTAACATCTGTCAAAGGATTAAGAAACATTGTTCATCTACATAGTTGAGGAATTAATTCACTGGAAGAAGTTCAAGAAATTGATCAAGCCTCAGTGATATAAATCAAGACTGTGGATTTAATTAAGTGACAGAGATCTTGTCAGGGTATCAGACAATTACAGGGATTTAATTTGAAGAAAATCAAGTTATCAAAGTCAAGACATGAAGAAACATCACAGAAGTTAGTCACTCATGAACCAGACAGTACATCGAGTGTCAACATTGAAGTGGTGGAATTGATTCATAATTTTCAGTGATTTTCAGAAGATTTTAAGAAGAGTGGTTGCTATTCAAGAGTAGTATTAATTCTCTATTAATTAATTAAGTCATATAATTTAATTAAGAAAATAAATTATATCTGGAAAGATTAATTTATTGATTAATTGAATTAATTAATTAATTAATTATGAATTAATATTATGAATTTTCAGAATTGATTTTGAATTTATATTCAATATTAATTCAGCATGACAATCAATTGAACTGGTATGACAATCAGATTGTCATACCGATTGTCATGCTAGTTCAGGAGATTGTCATACCGATTGTCATGATAGTTAAAGTAATTTTCATACCGATTGTCATGCTAGTTCAACAGATTGTCATGTCAGTTCAAGCAATTGTCATACCGATTGTCTTGCCAATTCAAGTGGATTATGTTGATTGAATTATTAAAGACGAGAACAGCAGACATTCAAATAACAACATTGAATACAATCATCTACTCAAGAACAGAAAGAACAGAGCTGCACAAAACATTTCATCTTCAACTGCTGAATTCAAGATCATTAATTTCTAGCTATTAAAGTTAAATCCAAACCACTAGAAATCATTTTCTTGTTCTTGTGTAACTATCTAGCGGATCAAAATTCCTAGAACTTAATCTCAAATTGCTTTTAGCATTTGATCTTTTTATTGCAAATATAGAAAAAGTTCATGTCGAATTTATTCTAAATTTGTGATAATTTATTTGGGATTAATCCCTTGTAAACGATACCGTTGTTGTAACACCTTTCAAATTTAATAATAGTTTTATTTAACTTGAATTTTATTTAACTTTTTTATTCGGCATTAAATTCGATTAAACGGTATAGTTTGTATTCAACCCCCCCTTTTACAAACATATTGGGACCTAACAATTTGTATCAGAGCCTTCTTATTAACGAACAAATCAAGATCCTAGACTTTTATAATTTTTAACTCCTTGAATTTTTATTTCTTCAAAAATTCATAATGACTTCACGAAAAGTTTGAACCGTTAAAATTCCACTATTTGATAAAGAAAATTATATTATGTGGAAGAAGAAGATGCTCTTGTTTTTACAAGTTGCAAATCCCAAATATCTGGACGTGTTAAAGAAGGGTCCAAAAATTCCGATGGTTATTAAACCAGAGGTTATAGAAGATAATGTTGTAATTACCAAAGCTAGAACCTATGCAAAAGAGCCTGAGGATTTTACTCCTGCTGAAAAGGAAGAAGCCTCCTTGGATGCCAGCCTTCAATTAATTTTAGTTGATTCCCTTGATTCCTTGATGAACAGACATGTGATGAACTGTAAAAATTCCAAACACATCTGGGAAACTATTGAGGTGATTAATGAAGGCACATAGGAAGTTAGGGAGAACAAGTTAGAGATCCTAACCTCTGAGTATGAACATTTTAAATCCAATCCAGGAGAAGGAATTACTGAAGTGTTTGAGAGGTACAATGCATTGATCAACAACCTGAACATAAATGGAAAATATTATTCAATCAGGGAGGTCAACAAAAAGTTCCTTTTAACACTGCCAACTCATCTTGAACATAGAATCACTGCCATAAGAGAAGCAAGAGATCTGAGTGAGATTTCTTTGGAAAGGCTCTATGGTGTTAAAAACCTATGAGTTGGAGCAGATTCAGCAGAAGGAAGTCTACGAGAAAGGTATAGTGGTCAGCACGCCTACTGCTCTAGTAGCTGAAGGTCAACAACAACAACAACAATCTCAACAGTCAGAGAGAATTGTACAGTCTTCCAAGGCTGAGGAAAATGTGATAGTAGCAGAATATGATCCTCCTACTATAAATCAATCCGGTGATGATTTTTACTTCTTGGAAGAGCTGGAGCAATTGGAAGATGAGTCAATGGCCCAGATTGTCAAGAGATTCTCCAATGTCAGATTCAAGAGAAATCCCAAGTTCAAGTACAAGTCCAACTACAACAGATTCCAGAAAGGTGGATCTTCATCCTCTAACACCAGCAGTGGTGGATACAAAACATGGATGGTTGATCGGAGCACCATTCGATGCTTTAATTGCAATGAGTTGGGACACTTCGCCACAGAATGCAGGAAGCCAAAGCAAGTAAGGAAGAACTCTTATGATTCAAATCAGAAGAGTAACTCTGAAAGGGCTTATCTGGCAAAGGGAAGAAGCTGGGATGATACTGATAGTGAAGATAAAGAAGATGGGAATCTTGCTCTTATGGCTATTGATGGAAATACTTCATCGTCAAGAAAAGAGGTAAAATTTACTGATGCTGAATTAGTTTATCATCTAGGAGGTTCCTTAAATTGTGCTCGTCGTGATAACGAAATGTTAATTCAACAGATCAAAGACCTTGAGAAAGAGGTCAATGAATTAAGACTTGTGCACATTAATCAAGACAAATTAAAAGAACAAGTATCTTTTCTAGAGAATAGAGTTAACTGTTATAGACAACTCGAAACTATTCTCAAAGACAAGATCACCGGTCTTGAGACTAGGGTTAAAGCTTACTTTAATTCTTGTTCGAAGGCTAAAGAGTTCTACAATAAGCAAGCTATTAATAAAACATCTGGAATAGGTTTTGATTACAATGTTGCTATTGGAGAATTAGGCATAAACTCCCCTTCTCATGTCTGTGCTAAAGGTAGGGAAATACCACATGTGCTTAAGGGTGTTGATAAACCCCTCTATAAAGGATCAATTGTTGAACCATTTGATGATACCTCCTTTATTATTCAAGAAGAAATACGTGCTGAAGATCTTGCTAATGAGAAGGTTGTTTCCAAGACAAGTGTGTCGAAAGTTCCAGTCAAAGTTGTGAAATCAACTAAGACTAACTCAGACACACATGAGCTGGATAACAGAAATGCCATGTCTACCATGCATAATTTGCTTGTTGTTAATCCCTCTCATAAAGTATGTGATGTTCCTAATTGTATGTCTTGTGCTTTTAATTTGATGTATGCTTATTTTAATGGTAAGCAAGTTTCTAGTGATAAGACTACTCCTCGTCAGCATGTGAATAATAGGAAGCATGATAGGTCTAAGACTGTTAGTCCTCCTCAGGCTAGAAAGGAGATGTAACACCCCCAGATCCGGGGTCGGGGATACGGGTCGTCACGGTCTTTCTTTCCACAATATCACTTAACTTAATTAATAATAAATAACCTCATGCTGTGACCCCACACTAACACACACCACAACACGTTATAGTCTCAGAGATGAAATTGAAATAAGTACAAGTCCCTGAATCCACAATTTAAAAGTTATTAGACCCCAAAATGATTACTTGATAAGTTTACAGTTAATTGCCATTATCTGCCACAAGTTATAATTATACATAATTGATTCCCAAAAGTAGAATGCCTGATCTACAAATAGATCTACCTCTGCAGCTATAACAGCTACGATATCAACGGGAAGACGCGGGACGCTTCCCACGAGCTTGCGCTGGGTCTGCTTGAGTCTGGCCATCTTTCCTAACTGTTGTTGTGTGATGAAGAAATGAAGCAAGAGTGAGCATTACAGCTCGTAAGATAATATATAGTGTAAACAATAATGCAAGTATCTAAATGGATAACGAGGTCTTCCCAGCCACTTATGCGTAAGTGGTAGGATAACGAGGATAACGAGGTCGTAAATGCGTAAGTATGAACCCTTATTGAGTCCATTTATTGAAGCCACTTATTGAGTCCAGCATAAGCTACGATATCAAATGCGTAAGTGGCTGAGTGGCAGTCCAGCATAAGGGTCCTATTGAGAACCCTTTATTAAGTGCAAGGTAATTACTTACTGGATATAAGCTTAAAGGAAGATAAAGTTACCAATTACTTCACAATACTTATACCATTTTAGAAAACTACTTGAACTACCACTGTTCGGAGTATAATAGGTTTCAAAAGTTCATCCCATAGATGAGACCACAAGTTAAGACTTGAATAGATTCAATCTTTGAAATATTAATGAATGAAGTGAACTTACGAGATACTTTATTTAGTCCCGATATATATATCCACATATATATCTCTTATACATTTCCTGGAAACCTCTGTTATGTAAAGTATGAACAGAGTTTGTAATATCCAATGAATTTTGGAAAGAAAGGAATTTTGGCATAAACCCGATATTTTGCTGATCAGGAAAAGATACCCATAAGTAACCTTTTCTACTAGTAGATGGATGAATCCCCCACTGGTCATCACCCTGGTCGCAATAGGACCTTATGCTGGACTGTCACTCAGCCACTTACGCATTTGATGGACTCCCACTGAGCTACTTACACTTTCATGGACGCCCACTGAGCCCATGTTGCTTATGCCGACTCAATAGATGGACTTACTTCCCGAACGTTGGGTAAGTAATCAATTCATTTATCAAAACAGCAACCTCGTTGTGAATATAAAATACACCATAGAGCCGGATCCCTCAGGTTTTGAGCGAGTATTTAAATCCCCTTTAAAAGGAAGATCTTAAATATAAAAATGAGTTTTGGGATCCGCTCTAACTTTTAAAATCATGGTGAAGACTCGAAAATATTTTTAAGAATGTTTGGAGTAATGCTGATTTAATGAAATAAACCAGTCCCGATATATATTAGAAAATATCTAAATATTATTATTTAAATAATATTCCCATAAGGATAATCTCTATATAAATAATTTGAAGTAGAAGTTTTAAAACTCATACTTGAAATGAATAATAAATAACCAAAGGTATACTTATACGAAGTACGATCTTTATTTGAATAATCGAAAATAAGTTTGATTATCGAAACATTATTCTTTAATAAAATAAAGAATATTATTTAGTAAATAAGCGAAGTCATAAGTCCTCGAATGAATATTCAAAATAATATTCATTAAATAGAATAAACCGAGTCATAAGTCCTCGAATTAATATTCAAAGTAATATTCATTAATAAAAATAAAGTTATCGAATAAACCTTATTCGATTAATAGTTTTGAAAACTATATATATATATATAAATATATATAATATACTCGGGAACATCGACTCCCAGTTTTAGAAATGTTCGCCTTTGGGTTCCCTATACTAAGGGTATACGCAACTGCTGCTTATCTCTAGCATATGTATTATGCAATTATAAGCATTGGAATCAACAGATAGATATCAAGATTACGAAACATACATGCATATAAACCATATCAGCATGCTCCAATATATCGCCAGATTTTCTAATTAACCATCATGCATCTATCACAAGATAATGCATATACATATATACATCACAACAACAATGTAACGGGTAGAAAACTTGCCTGAGCGACTGGGGGTGATAAAAGGCTTGGGACGAGTCTGGTAACCTATAAACAACATATAATTTGGAATTAAACCAAATTCGCTTAAGAATCTATACTTTAACCAATTAGACCCTAACGTTCGCTTTTGCGCTTAACGATTCACTTAAGTCGCTCGAGTACCCTCGGCTCCACCATTTTTAATAAATTAACCATTAAGGGTTTTAAGGCGATTCTTTTGCGAGTACCCTACCAACTGCCTAATCCACTTTACATAATTGTTTTATACTCCAATTAGTCATTTAAGGGCCTTAACCAAGGTTTTAAAGTAAGGCGAGGGGTAATGGTTCGGTCGCGAAACGCCGTTACTTAAAACGGTCGTTTCTCCTAAACCGTACATCGGATTTAAGCGAACCACATACCAAAACGAAGCACGTAACATGAAATATTTAATTATGGCAATGTCCAAAACCTAAAAGTGAGTTCACGGGTCCTGATGTTAAGAACAAAAGCAGTCTAAGGTAAATCGGGCATTACGACGGCTATGTTTACGCGATTACCAAATTTTATACTACTCCAAATCAATCCACAATCAACCCAAAATCATTACTACAACCAAACTCCATCCATACACTACTAAAACAGCCCCAACATCTCAAGATTTCCAATTTATACTACATCTCAATCATGAACTAAAAGCTTACTTAAGTTCATTAACTAATAATCAAGATTTTCAACTCCAAAAACAAAACTAACCAATCTCTAAATACACAATAATCATGCCTCTCATGAACTATACTACTCATAACAAGCTCTTAACATTCAATAATAATGCTAGGTTAAGAGATTATACCTTCCTTGAGAGTAGGAGTAACTAATGAGCTTGAAACAACCTTGGAAAATCCTTACTAAAGCTTTATCTAAACAAAAACACAAGATCAAAATTTCAAGTTCTTGAAAAACACTATTCACTCTCTTTTTCCATGAATTATTGGAAGAGACTGTGAAGGAATTTGAAGTTTAGATTCATAGGATATCTATATCTATGTACAAGGAACCTTAGATAATTACCTCACTAATTAACAAAGCTTGGAACTTGAATTTGAATTTTCTTTCCATTGAAAAAGAAAAGAGGCCGAGAGCTTCTTCTTGAATAATGAAAGTCAACTTTGTGTTTTGTGATTTGTGATTTGTTTTGCTTGGTTGTTTTGTTTTGTTTTGCTTAATTACCTTTTAACTATGGTAAAATTTATGTGGCTTGTAATCAACCAACAATTCCTTCCCTTTTGGTCATGCTTATGTCATCCTCCTATGTCATCTTCCCACACTTGTCCTGTTCTTGTTGGTGTGATGACATCATCATCACTAACCTCTTTGATTAACTCCTAATTACTTGGCGAATGATCGCTGATCTGTTATACGGTTCACTTAACTTTCGTTTTCGTTTATCATTTTAGGAATCATAACCGGGATCTTATTACTTGGGTTTCCTTAACCTTTCTCAATAAATTATATTCCTTTTGTGATCCTCTCTTATAATCCTTGAATTTAAATCCTTTTTATCCTGTTACCTTATACTCAATTATTTCGGTATCTGGTGGATTTTCGGGAAAAATCAAAGTGTACTAATTTGGATTCTGACGATATTTACATACACTTATATACCATATAGAGTACTGATAAGATCTCAGAATAACAATAAAAGAACCTCTACAAAGTGTGGCATGAAAAGTTTTCTTATTTAGCATAATCGGCAAAAACACTATTCATAAGGGTTACAAAAATTTCAAAATTTTGGGGTTATTACAGTCTCCCCTCCTTAAAAGGATTCCGTCCCGGAATCAAATAGAAAACAAATGGGGGTACTTTTCTAGCATTGCGCTCTCTTGTTCCCATGTTGATTCTTCCACATTATGATTCTGCCATAGCACTTTGACTAGCTTGATCACTTTGTTCCGAAGCACCTGTTCCTTCTTATCCATAATCTTTACCGGTTTCTCCACGCAAGTGAGATCTGGTTGCATATCCACCTGCTCGTACTCCACTATGTGTCTGGCATCCCGATGATACTTCCTTAGCATTGACACATGGAACACATTATGAACTTGTTGTAGGTTCGGGGGTAAGGCTAGCTCGTAAGCCAACTTGCCAATCCGTCTTAGTATCTCAAAAGGTCCAATGTATCTTGGGCTTAGTTTCCCTTTCTTTCCGAACCTCATTAATCCCTTCCAAGGGGATACTTTTAGCAGTACTAAGTCCCCTATTTCATACTCTTTGTCCTTTCGGGCTAGGTCTGCATATTTCTTCTGTCTGTCTTGGGCTGCTACCAGTCGTTCTCTGATGAGATCCACTATGTCTTTGGTCCTTTGGACCACTTCCGAGCATCTTCCGCTCTCCTACTTCATCCCAGTATAAGGGAGATCGACACCTTCTTCCGTACAGGGCCTCATAAGGCGGCATTCCGATGCTGGCATGAAAGCTATTGTTATAAGAAAACTCGATCAACGGCAAGTGATCATTCCAACTTCCTTTAAAGTCTATTACAAAGACTCTCAACATATCCTCTAGTGTCTGGATGGTCCTTTCACTTTGCCCATCCGTTTGGGGATGGTAAGCGGTACTCATGTTAAATTTGGTCCCCGCACATTCTTGAAAGCTCCTCCAAAATCTGGAGTTGAACCTGGGGTCTCGGTCTGAGACAATGGACGCTGGGACTCCATGTCGCGTCACTATTTCCTTAAGGTAAATGTCCACCAGTCTATCGACCGTGTATCTCTCATTGATAGGAATGAAATGAGCTGACTTTGTCAGTCGGTCTATAATCACCCATATGGCATCATGATTGGCTTTCGTCCTTGGTAAGCCGACAACAAAAACCATGGCTATCTGTTCCCATTTCCATTCGGGAATTTCCAGGGGTCGTAAAAGTCCACTGGGTATCTGGTGCTCTGCCTTTACTCTTTGGCAAGTCAAACATTTTCTTACCCATTCTGCTACGTCCCTCTTCATGTTGGGCCACCAGTAATACTCCTTGAAATCCCTATACATCTTGGTGCTCCCCGGGTGAATGGAATACCTTGAACTATGGCTTTCATCCAAAATCCCGTCTTTAAGTTCTTGAACATTCGGAACCCAAATCCTGTAGGAATACCTCATTATCCCCTTATCATCTCTCTCAGTATGGATCTCTTCTCCAGTCATTGACTCTCTGCCTTCATTCATTACTTTTTCTTGGCACAATCTAATTTTTCCAATAACTCTGGATGCATCGAGATCTCAAACAGCTTTTCAGTTCCGGCTCCGGTTACCTTTACTTCTATTTCCATTCTCTCGAAATCCCTTATCAATTCCTTCGAAGTCATTATCATTTTGAGTCTTTCCTTCCTGCTAAGGGCGTCAGCCACCACATTGGCTTTCCTTGGATGATAGAGAATCTCACAATCATAGTCCTTGATTATTTCTAACCATCTCCTCTGGCGCATGTTGAGCTCTTTCTGCGTAAATATATACTTAAGGCTCTTATGGTCTGTGAAAATCTCGCACTTCTCTCCAAACAAGTAGTGCCTCCAAATTTTTAAGGCAAAAACTATTTCCGCGAGCTCAAGGTCATGAGTAGGATATCTAATCTCGTATTCCTTCAGTTGTATCGACGCATACGCAATCACCTTACCGTGCTGCATAAGCATACACCATAATCCTTTGTGCGACGCGTCACTATATATCACAAAATCTCTTTTCCGTCTGGTAATGCCAACACCGGGGCCATTACCAACCTTTTCTTTAATTCTTGAAAACTGTTCTGGCATTTTTCCATCCATTCAAACTTCTCTGTCTTACGAGTAAGTCGTGTCAAAGGGGCTACGATCTTCGCAAAGTCCTGTACAAATCTACGATAGTAGCCGGCCAATCCTATGAAAGTCCTTACCTCTGTGGGTGTGGTTGGTCTTTCCCAATTTGAAACCGCCTCTATCTTGGAGGGGTCGACCAATACTCCTTCTTTATTGATCACATGTCCTAAAAACTGTACTTTATTCCGCCAGAATTCACACTTCGAGAATTTGGCAAATAACTGTTCCTCTCTTAGTATTCCTAGAGCTATCCTCAAATGCTCTGCATGTTCTGCCTCGGTCCTTGGGTAGATTAAAATATCATCGATAAAAACTATCACACACTTGTCCAAGTACTTCTTGAATACTTTGTTCATTAAATCCATGAAAGCCGCTGGGGCATTGGTTAATCCAAAGGACATTACCAAGAACTCATAGTTCCCATACCTGGTACGGAACGCGGTCTTGGGAATATCTTCGGGTTTAATCTTTAGTTGGTGATATCCAGTTCTCAGGTCAATCTTGGAAAAATAAACAGCATCCTTTAGCTGGTCGAACAGATCGTCTATTCTAGGTAACGGGTACCTGTTCTTTATAGTTAGCTTGTTCAACTCTCGGTGGTCGATGCACAGCTTTCTTCTTAACGAATAACACTGGTGCTCCCCACGGAGACACACCGGGTCTTATCATACCCTTATCCAAAAGTTCCTACAATTGGGTAGCTAATTCCTTCATTTCTAATGGGGCTAACCGGTAAGGTGCATTTGAAACTGGCGCCGTCCCTGGGGCCAACTCAATAGTGTTATTCCTAGTGGACTAACAATGAGATTTACAGAAGGGGGGTTGAATGTAAATCTCAAAACTTTTTCAAGTTTTGAGCAGTTTATGAAAGTTGTGTGTTCAAGAAGAACAAGTGTGTGAATTGCTTTAAGCTAATACAGACAGATATATATTCAAGCACAAATGTAAAGAACACAACAGACCTTAAAAACTTTTCTGGTGGATTTGTTGTTCCACCAGAGATGGTATTTTTAGAAAATCTGTGATTAAACAATGTTGATCACAGCTGCATCCTAGTATAAACTAGATGAATTTTCTCTCAATATTTTTCTAAACAGCTCTGGAAAATCTCACATCTAATTACTAGCTTCTACTTGGTTTATATATTACCAAGTGTACAAGTGAAGAACAATATAAAATACAGTAATAAAATAAGATCTTCACTTGCTTCTTTTCCTGTTCACTCCAGTACTTTGTTGACTATTGCATCTTTGTACTAGAGAAGAACGGCTGCTTTTTCTGTTGTTCCTGAAATTCGGCTACCACATCTCAGTTGTCTCTATCAACCCATGTGCCTCTGTTTGTAGGTACAACTACCCCTTATCAACGGCTAATCATCAGAACATCCGTTGAAGCTTTCATCCGTTGATGCACTCATCCGTTGAAGGATGTTATCCGTTGAAGCTTTCATCCGTTGATGCACTCATCCGTTGAAGGATGTTATCCGTTGATGACTTTATCCGTTGAAGCTTTAGAGACATCCGTTGAAGCTTAGCTTCTCATCCGTTGAAGGTCTTTAAGTCATCCGTTGATACCACTTCACTTATACAAAATTACAAGGCATGAAGTATTTACAATTGGCCTTCCTATCTGCATATCATCTAGTAGTCAACATGACTCATAGTTTCTCTCAACTTCCAAGAATTACATTTTAAATACAGAGACTGAAATATGCTACAACACTAGACTTATTTCTAAGTAAAGCTACACCATCAACGGATAGCCAAAGTGGTCTTATCCGTTGAGGCTACAGACACTAAATTTCTACTTAAGTATTTTGTTAAACATATCATCAAACTAATGCACATACATTCCTAACAATCTCCCCCTATTTATGTCTATAAGAATTGTAGGCATAAATTCAGGGTTAACTTGATGATAACAAAACACTTAACAGATATATGAATTGAAACTAAGTAGAAATTTAAAAATGCTGCAAAAGTGTATGTACTAGGAGATAATTGAAGATTTACAGTGTTTCCAAGGACACTCCTTTAGTCTGAGCAAATCATCTTTTTCTTCTTTGTTCCCTGGTTTTCTTTCCTAGCCTTTTGTCATTTTCCTCAATTTGGAGTTGGAGTTGTCTGAAGAATTCAGCTTCATCTTCAACACTGACATCCAACTTAGATTGCATTTCTTTGAGAGTTTCATTGCTGGCAATCTTGAGTTGGTCTTCAAGTCTGAAAAATCTTCTGACTCCTTTATCATCTCTAAATTCCATCAACCAATGAGGTGATTTGAGAATTTTCATTTCCCTTTCTTGAATGAGTAAAGTCCTGGGTAAAGCATTGGGCTCCCTCCAAGTTTTCCTTATATTGGCTATCTTGTTGAGAATTTCAGTCTTGGCAGTTCTGGTAAAGCCAGAATCCTTTTGTATAGCTGAATAGACTCTAATCAAGGTAGAGTAGCCTTCATCCAGAATCCTGTGGAGAGGCCATGTTCTTTCCCCAGCTCCTTTATATCTGAACACTAATCTCTCTGGTAACTGTCTGTAGGCAGCTATTCCCCTTACATCCTCCAGCTCATCCAGATAGAGTTCAATGTCTGAAATTTCTTTTATGTCACAGATGTGAACATAATCATCTTTAGAAATGGGTGACTTAGGCTTAGGTTTTTGTTTTTGAGTGAATTTCTTAGAGGTTAAGGGAGGTGTAGATTTTGGTTTTCTTTTCTGTTTCTTTGGTAGTGGAAGAGTGGTTAGAAAGGTAGGCAATTTGATAGTGTCCCAATCAATAGGTTCCTCTTTTGGAATGATTGGTTCACCATGGATGTTTATTGTGGGATCAGCAACAAGGGGTTCAGGTATGGAAGGTAGTGGTTTAGATATAGATTTGGTTATTTCAGTGTTATCTCCACTCCTTTTATGTGCCTTGGCCTTTCTTCTGTTTCCCTTCTGCCATTCCTCTCTTTCTTCCACACTCTCACCAAATATACTCCCTAAAACCTCATCTAGGTTTGTAGTATTGTCTTCACCCCTGACTTCAATCCCTTTTTCTTTTTCAACTAGACTTGACTTTAGCTGTTGTT